>NC_134485.1:160183681-160361181 GCF_040206685.1 Ascaphus truei
ATATATGTGTGTGTATATATATATATATATATGTATGGGTACCAGATTCGCTCCCAGCTATGCGAACCTCTTCATAGGTTTGTGGGAGAACATCCATGTTTGGGGTAATGCGCGGCTGGTGGCGGGTCTGGTGTTCTATGTTCGTTTCATCGATGATATTATTATAATTTGGGATGGTGATAGAGGCCAACTGAAAGACATATTAGACACATTTAATGTTAACAATATGGGGCTAAAATTCACCCATTCAATACATCCAGATACGATGGTATTTTTAGATCTTGAGTTGTTCATTGATAGGTCGGACATGAGGATACATAGTAAAACACACTTCAAACCTGTCTCTACGAATGGGTACCTGCAGTACGGTAGCAACCACTATAAAAAGTGGCTTAATAACATTCCTAGAAGCCAATTCTTTAGGATCCGCCGGAACTGTTCTCTGAACTCAGATTTCTGTGCCCAAGGAGAGACTTTAACAAATAATTTTCTCATAAGGGTTATGACAGAGCAGTGGTGCAGAAGGCGTTTGATGATGCTAAATCTACTGATAGGAGTGCCCTACTTGAGAGGTCCAGGACCAGATCTGATTTTGCTGGCCTTGATCCAGCGGTGAACGGATTAAGCAGGAATCCTTTACATTCATTTCCAAAGTTTATCACAAAGTACAATAAATTGGCCTATCAGGTTAAACATATTATTAACAGACATTGGAGCATTATTCAGAATGATCCTATTCTAGGCCCTAAGGTACCAATACGAGCTCCAATTGTCTTTAAAAAAGCAAGGTGTCTGAAGAGCATGATTGCCCCTAGTAGACTTAAGCCTATTATTGATTTACAATCTATAACATCTATCAAGACTCCTACAAGGGGAAATTTTCCCTGTGGTAGGAATAGATGTATGGGCATATAAGTAAGATTCATTCCTTCAAATCTTTTTCCAATGGCTCTGTACATGAGATAAAACACTATATAAATTGTCTTAGTACTTACATTATATATCTCATTACTTGCCGTTGCGGTCTACAATATGTGGGCCGCACGTCAAGGACTGTTAGTACTAGATTTCTCGAGCACCGCAGAAATGTGAAACATGGTCTTCAGTCACACTGCTTATCACGGCTCTTTGATAGTGTACACAATAATGATCCCTGCTCTCTGTCCATCTTTGGTATCGAGGCCATTCCACCTTCCCTTTCAGAGGGTGATAGGTTCAAGAAATTATGTGTCAGGGAGACCTACTGGATATAGAGTATGTACTTGGTATGTTGTGTCCAGGGGGTCTCAATGACACAATAGATATTAGTACAGTAGTTTAATGACACCTTTCATGCCTGTGATGGGGTATAGTGTTTTCACGGAGGTCTGGGTTGAGCGATGTAATTCGTTCCCTCCGTGGTGACATTCATACTATCGCACTGGTATAGTTGATTGTTCCCTTTTTGACAATGGTTGAGATGTGGTATATCTATTATAAGATCTTACTGTGTATATAGCTATATCAGCTCTGCTTGCGTGACCACCATTGATCCAAAATCCTTCTCCGTCCATTCTTCCATTTTGTCCAATCCCTCACTTATTTTCCTCCCCTATTCACCCCCTCCAATTTGTCTTCCCACCCACCCCCCCTCCCTTTCCCTTGCACTTCCCCCCCTTTCCCCCCCCCCCCCCTCCCGCACCACTCTGTTGTCTTTTGTACTTTGGCCTCTCTGAATCTCTGTATCATTATCTAGTAGAGACCCATTTATTTAAATCACTAGGATCAATGTTATCTCTCTACTAACATCTGTTTATTATATTATTATATGATTTTGCCGATGATGCAATATTATGTTGTATGATGTTATATTATATTTTGTTGTAGTATTTAAATGTATTTTAATTTAATTTGTTTAATTGTATGTTATCACATGTATCTGTTTATTTGGTCACTTTCTTTGGTATTGTTGGTCCACTTTGCCCATATGTGTTCTGGAACATATAGGGGTTAATATTATCTTTACATTGACCGTGTGTACCTGATTAGCAATTAGTAGTCTTCTTTGACCTGATTGGTTCATCTTACTATAAAACTATTTCCCCTATCTATGCTTTTAACTCCTGATGAAGTCTCTTTGAGACGAAACGCGTAGAGAGTGTTGTGTGGAGGTTTACTGCCCAGTTTTATTATATTTCCAGCAGAAGTATCCTCACGGGAAAAACGGAGCACAGCAAGTGAAAAATGAGGGGGCTAGTTACCGGTAAATAAAAGTCCTTTAATCCATGGTAGACATCATGGCACGGGATAAGTAAAAACCTCGAACGCGTTTCGGGCCGTCGCCCTTTGTCAACGAGTATGTTTCACAGACTGCGGCTGCCGCAGCTGATATAGGAGTTCCCCTGCCTCCAGCTGATTAGTGACGTATCAGACCAATGGCGCGAAATCGTCAAGGTATGATCTGATTGGCCCAAGCCCTGGACCAATGGGATCGCTGAGCTTAAAATGGAACGCTAGTGCCGAGGAGGGGGGGGGACATCATACACCAGATGCGCAGCATGTGTATGTTGAAATACATCAGCATACACTAAAGGATACCATGAAATGTTAAAAACAAAAACATAAGAACATGTTAAAAACAATCTTATACACTGAAGTGGTGGAATGGAGGACATGAATATTCACAGTATATGTATGCATACATTATAATCCAAGATGTAAAATGCATATAAATACATAGGGATAATAGAAAGATACATTCCTTAAAGACATATAACTAGATCATGAAAAATAATATTTGTATAGCACTAAGCAATAGTCAGGAATGTATGATCATATTAAGAGTTGAGCATAACTCATTTGTACAAGTAAGAGTGATAATGCAGAGATATACACGTTTGAGTACAGGAGAATATATAACAAAAATAAGTATATCATATTCTAAGCAATATATAACAGAGTAAGAAAAGGGGGGGAGGGGGGGAGGGAGAGGAAGGGGGGGAGGGGAAAGGGGGGGGAACAGGGGGGAGGAGGGGGGAGGGGAAAGGGGGGAGGGGAAAGGGTGGGGGGCAAGAAGGGGAGAGGGGATGGGGGGGGGAAGGAGACATTCTAATGCAATACATATCATATGGAATTTATTTAAGGAAATGTTTGAGTTCCCAGTCGATATTCATACCCTTGGGCATCAAGGTCCCAAGGGTATAAATCCAATGCATCTCCTGACAGTTGAGAAGAGATTCTCTATCTCCACCTCTCGGATGTATTGCTATATGTTCAATGGCGCTAAATGTAAGTTGATCTATTGAGCCCATTGAGCATTGATTGAAATGTCTTGCGACTGGAAATTTCTCATCCTTATTCCTAATGGTTCTGATATGTTCACTAATTCTTATTTTTAAAGGTCTAATCGTTCTTCCTATATAACTGCAACCACATGCACATCTCAGAATATATACCACATATTTTGTATTACATGTCAGAAAGGAATTGATCCTATGCTTTTGGCCTGTGTGTATACTTTTAATAGATTTGATAGGTACGGCATATTTACAAAAGTTGCAGGATCCACATTTGTAGAACCCATTGGGAATAGTACTTCTGATGGATTTTTTGGTTCTATACATACTAGGTGAGAGATGGGTACCCAGTGTCTTTGCTTTTCTATACACTATTCTAGGATTGGATTTGGTGTATTTGTCCAGATCTTTATCCAATCTGAGTACCTCCCAGTGTTTATTCAGAATAGACTTAATGATACCAGCTTGTCTGGAATAAGTAGTAATAAAGAGAGATGCCTCTTTTTCATAATTCCCATGTCTTTGTTCAACTGGCTCATTCTTTCTAGATCTATCTAAGAGATCTGCCCTTTTGAGCTTTTTCACATTGTTGAGTGCACTCTCCAGAACACTGTCTGAGTATCCACGAGCTTTAAATCTCAATCTGAGATTTTCAGCTTGAACATCAAAAGATTCTTCAGTAGAACAAATCCTTCTCAGTTGTAAAAAGTGACTTTTGGGGATACCATTGAGCAGTGGTCTCGGGTGTGCACTATTAGCTCTCAATAGGGAGTTGCGAGAGTTCTCCTTTCTATATATGTCTGTTTGTATTAGTAGATTAGTGTCCACATATAGATGCAGATCCAAATAATCAATATGGTGATCATGTATTGTGTGAGTAAATTTAAGATTACAGTCATTGGCATTAATATAATCTAAAAATGATAGAAGTGTCTGTGAGTCCCCACACCAAATCAAAAGTAAGTCATCGATGTAGCGACGATAGAATTTAATGTATTGTATGTAAGGATTATTGTCACCGAAAATGTGATGAGTCTACCATAAGCCCATAAACAAATTAGCATATGAAGGTGCAAACGATGTGCCCATAGCCGTCCCCTGTGTCTGTAAAAAATATTGATCATCAAAAGTGAAATAATTATGTTGCAATAGAAACATAACGCAATCCAAAATGAAGGTGATTTGTGCCAAGTGAAGATTAGATAATTAAGAAAGTGACTAACTGCTTTAATACCAATAGAGTGTTCAATAATGGTATAGAGTGAGGTCACATCTAGTGTGACCCATATATACGAGTGACACCATGTGATTTCCCCAATGTCTGTAAGTAAATCAGAGGAATCCCTCAAAAAAGAGGGAAGTTTTTTAACCAACGGTTGCAAAAATAAATCCACGTACCTAGATACACCATCTCCCAAAGATCCAATGCTAGAAATGATCGGTCTGCCTGGAGGGCATACTGTTGCGGCAGCTTTTTTTCTTACAAATCACCGGCTTTTACCTGGCTTGTTCCTGGAATGCCACGCTGTTCACCTGGAGCCTGCCGCGCTCCTTTTGCCTTCCCAGCCAGGGGTCATGCCCGGCTGACGCGCGGTTGATGGGTTTATTGATAATGGTTCGGATTTAAATAGGCTGCAATGCTTCGCGTGTCCGCCAGATGGCAGAAATTCATGAATTGTAATGCGCCGAATCAGTAATGTGTCGGCTTGCAGGTGTTTCGTTTAAAAAAGATACTGTACCACAGTGTGCCATTGTAACTTGGCCTTGGCCTTGAGACTGAAGGATGAGTTGCCAAAATGTATCAATTTAGGCTTTTCATATTAAAGAAAGACAAAGACCAGTTTCAGTTTGTGTTACACTATTCTCCAGAGACCCACCCGCCATGAGTGTTCAAGTGCAGCCTGCTTTCCAAAAACCTGACAGAAGTTACGCGTATTTGATATGGGCCGCGATTAATGCAACAGAGGATAAGATGGCAACAGTTGCTCAAATTTATCAGTATTTCATCGAAAACTATGACTTTTACAAATTTTCGCCAACTCCTAAAACGTGGAAGCGTGCAGTAAGGAAAAGGTTATGTAGTGACCCCTGTTTTCACCGTATTGAGCCCCAATTTGTTGGAGGGTATTGGTGTGTATCACCGGGTTTTTCCCGTATCTATGATCATGGAGGCGGCAAAAGGCAAAGGGTCGTGTTAAAACTAACTAAGAAGCGACAGTCGCTGCCACGCAATGCACCAGCACCAGCACCGGCTTCCAATGACGGTCCCACTGTCAGTGACAAGCCTGAGCCTGAGGCTGAGCTGGATTTGGCGTGCAGTTTTGATGAAGCTTGCATGTACCTAAGCGATTTCCAGCCTCACCTGCTGACTACAGGTGGACTAGTCCCGCTGCCAACTATCGACGTGGATGATGAAGAAAGCTGGACTGGCAGTGGACCGGCGCCGGCGCAAGCTGAATGGGAAATTCAATGGTGAGTACTGTCTTGTTGCCGTATTATTTTGGTGGGGCTGGCTGGGTACTTCTTTAGGGGGCTGACCATTATTGTACATTAAAACTTTTCTTTTTTTTCCTCAGAAAAGAAAACGGCTAATGGGGGATTTTGATGGATAATATTGTACTGTATGCTGATGTTTTCCGGCCGTACAGTATACTGTGTAATAAACCCGAATAAATAAAACTATGCATTTATTCTACATATTCAGTATCGTTTCATTATGTGTCTTCCACAGTATACTGTACAGTGGTATACAGTGCCTAACATCTATGGGCAAAAAGAATTTTATTCCTAGGGGCCCTAGAACAGAAGTTCCCACGCTAATTGCCCGTGAACTTGTCCGCGACCCTAAGTAGTTCCCACGCCAATTGCGCGAATATAATGTAAAATAACCCATTCTGTGGGTCTGAGCGGGTTGAAATTTACCTGGTCCTCATGCGGGAGGACCCTTGCCATAGTGGCAAAATATCAGCCTTGCACAACCCCCGGAACCGGAGGTACCAAAAGACAGTTTAAAAGCACATTACCAAAGTGTCTTTTTTTCTGCCATGCAAGTCAATGGCAGAAACCTGAAGTTTAACATCACCCTGACTCCGTTCTGTTGCCACGAGAGGGTCGCAATTTGCCATGCAATCCTGCCGCAACTAGGACTACATGGCCAATCTGAGCCCTCTAGGTCGAACAGAACCGGAGTTGTGGGTTCCAGGTTTCTGCTCATTCTGACTTAGCCGGTTCAAAGCTTTCTCCGCCATTGCGCTCAATGGTAGGACCCTCCTCGCCGGCGTGAACCTTTCTCGCCGCCATTACTGCTCGGACCCTGTTGGGGTCAAGTGAGTGGGTTCCTAACATCTAGGGGAAAAATTAATTTTATTTCTAGGTGCCCTAGAACAGAAGTTCCCATGCCAATTGACCTAGTTCCCACGCCATTTGCCGTAGTTCCTACGCCAATTGCGCGACCAGGCAGTAAAAAAACAGTGCAGCAAGCCTCTACATTTGTTACACTGTCAAAGGAGCAAATGGAAACAATGTGAGGCAATTCAACATGTTCTTTTATTGGTGGGGTCAGTACAAAAACATTTATTTACAAATACTGCACAATGTTGAAGCATTTTAAGTAACATCTCCTTTATTAAAGAAACCCAGTACTGTATACGGTACAGTACAGTGGGATGGTGCGCATCACTGTCAGTCAGACCTGCACCAGTTCAGTCCTAGAGGGCAGCAAACAGGGCAGGTTTTCAGGGCAACATTGAAAACCGTGCCTGTTTGCGGCCCTCAGGAACTGGAGTTGTGCATGTCCTGTGAAAAAAAACACACAACAACATCTCCTTTGTTTAAGTACAGCAGATACTGTAGGGCAAAACATGTACAGTACAATACAGTTCAGCACAACAGTATGGTCTCGCTGACAGTCCACCACATTGTCCATCCATGGCCGATTCCTTGCATGGCGCAAAATGCCATTAATGCAGTCTCTAACGCCTTTCATTACAGGATCTGTAACTGTATAAAAGCGCCGCAATTCTTCCACAATGTTTTTCCTTAAATTGGCAGGAAGGGCCTTTTTTACGCTATTCCCATCGTAGTTCACTTTGAACACCCACTCGCAGTACAACGTGTAGGGAACATGGTGCTTAAAAATGATCAAGGCATACTTGTGGGGTACACCAGCACTCATCACCCTATACTTCTCCCTAAGCGCTGCTGTCAGATCGCGCAGGGTGATGTCGGGCACTGTTTCGATGTGAGCGGTTGTAGGTCTTTTGGGAGCGGGTGTGCTTGTGGCGACGGGCGATAGTAGGATGTCTGGGAGGAAACTTTCCTCCGGTCGCGGTCACCGTGTTGTCTCCTGGCGTGGTCTTGACGGGGTTGTCATGTCCTCCTCAACGGCATACATGTACAATACATCTTCTGGTGGAGGGGGGGCGCTTGGTGATGGAAGGGGGTCGAAGGTCCCATTCATCACATCCATGTCACCCTCCTGCTCCGGCATCGGAGAAACAGGGGCATTAGCACCGAGCAAATAATGTATGCCTGCAATTCAGCCTGTATCTTCTCCATCCGTTGATCCATCCATTGCTCCATTTGTAGCATCTGTTGCTCCACATTTAACATTGTCTCCAAAGGCAGATCTATCTTTGCCAGCACAATAGAATTCCCGGGGAGATCCACACTTATCCCATTCAGCATCCGGTCCAACGAGCTGCTTCTTGTGCATGGCGTCTGGACATCTGGGGGGATGGGTGCAAAGGAGGATGAGATGGGGGTTCCATGGAGAGAAGCGGCATCGATGGAGAGTGGAGGATGTGACCTGTGGATACCCGGTAGAGGAGAAGCGGTAGCATCGAAGAGGGATGGAGAAAGTGACCTTTGGATTTCCGGGCGAGAAGCAGAGTCGTCTAAGAGCAAAGGAGAAAGTGACCCGTGGATTTCAGAGGCGGCAGCGTCGTCAGATGGAACCGGAGAAGATGGGGGTGGAGAACACGGGATGAAGATTTCCGGGAAAGCTAAAGCAGAGTCGTCGAAGCATATGGGAGGAAGTGGTCTGCGGGTCCGATGGGTTGGCTGCCATTCGTTTTGTGTCGAGAGTACATCACCGTATATCTTCTTCACATAATGAGGCTTACGTCTAAGAAAACCCTTAACCTTTGGGGTCAGCAGAAGGTTTTCTTTATTGGCCTTAGCCTGTCGCTTTTGCCTTGGCATGGAAACGGCAACCGCCTTTCGCTTTTTCAGCATGACAGGCACAGCAGAGGTGAGTGGGTTCTTGCGTCCATAGAAACGGGGATGCTCCATGGAAGCAGGTGGCACAATGCAGTACAGTATCTGGACAAGGGCAAGTTCAGATAAAGATCCTGGAGTGGTGGCCTATGCAAATTGTGTGACCTTTTATTCATGGCGGCCAGGTACAGGTGTTGAAAGTGGGCGTACTCTAATGTGAGTCATTACCGTATAAATACACCATCCATTTTGTGTATTGACTGCACATAGAATACACATCGACTAAACATCGAATATACATTCTTGTGTTTGTATTTCTTTCTACTCGCAGCAATGCCTGTTAAAAAGATTTCAAAGGATCTCAGCATCCGAATTAAGGAGATGTACAGGAGCGGACACCAAATTGCTGCTATCCAATGCTGGTTAGCTACTTCTGACCTCGTTGTGCCATTAACCACCGTGAGCTATCATGCACAAGGAAAAAACAGAGAACGCAAAAGGACAGCAAGGGTAACTAACGCGTAAGTATATTTATACAACTTAAAAATTTTTTTTATATCAAATGTACTGTAGATCTACAGTACTGTATCTAATATTTTAGTTATTTCTGTAGATTTATATTAGAGACCGGAAAAAGGCACCAAGGTTAACAAACGCGCAAGTATATTTATAAAACTTAACAAAAAAAAATATAGAAAACTGTACTGTACATCTACAGTACAGTTCTGTATCTACTGTAATACTGTTGATATTTCTGTTGATTTTTATGACAACATACTGTACAGTAGTTTGTCTATTTATATTTATAGTACAGCAGTATACATTTTTTGTATATTTCAATTAATCTTACAACGGTATATACTGAATAGGATGTACTGTATATTTATATTTATATTACAACAGTATATTTATTTTGTATATTTATATTTATAGTACAGCAGTATATATATTTTGTCTATTTATATTTATAGTACAGTAGTATACATTTTTTGTATATTTCAATTAATCTTACAACGGTATATACTGAATAGGATGTACTGTATATTTATATTTATATTACAACGGTATTTATTTTGTATATTTATATTTATTGTACAACAGTATAAATATTTTGTCTATTTTTATTTATAATACAGCAGTATACATTTTTTGTATATTTCAATTAATCTTACAACGGTATATACTGAATAGGATGTACTGTATATTTATATTTATATTACAACAGTATATTTGTTTTGAATATTAATATTTATAGTACAACAGTATATATATTTTGTCTATTTATATTTAATGTATATTACAACATTACATTTATATACATTTTATATTGCTGCATATTAATAAAACAATATAATTTCTTTACATTGTAGGGAGACAACTGTTCTGGTGGACAAAATAAGTGAGGAGAATGATGAGGAGTGCATTAACGGTTAAAAACACTCTGCAGGAAAGCACAATCTGACTGTATCCGAGAGCAGCATAAAGAAGATGAGACGCAGCATTGGATGGAAATATGGACGTGTGAGGTTAGTACTGGACAGTACAGGAGGTAAAAGTGTTGTTTCGCAAACTGTACTGCACTGTGCCGCAAATTTTTTTTATTCCTTGTCATTACAGAGTGTTCCCCATGATACGGGACGCAAACAAAATCAAAAGAGTGCTCCAGGCCCAGGCATGGATCGACAGCGGGGAGACTTTCCAAGATTGCATCTTCACTGATGAGTCTACTGTGTCGCTGGAGAGATTTGCACGATTTGCGTTCCACAAAAAAGGCCGCTTATCTTTGAAGCCGCGGCCAAAACACCCTGTGAAGCTGCATGTGTGGGGTGCCATCTCTAGGCGTGGACCGGGATGCATTGTCATCTTTGAAGGTAAAATTTATCAAATATAATGTCGCCTAATGCACTGTACTTGACTAGTGTTGCCTTACCGTATGCACTGTACTGTACTATTGTGCAGTTTGTTGAGCACTTTTCTTTTCTTGCTATAGGAATAATGAATAAAGCTTTCTTCCAAGACAACATTGTGCCCGAGATAGTGCAATACATCACACGCGACTTCCCCAATGGTCACCGCTTCTACCAGGACAACGATCCCAAGCACACTGCGTCAACGGCGCATATCCTTGAGCACGGCATCAACTGGGTGAAGACGCCAGCGGAGTAAGTGCAGTAGACCGTGTCCCATTTTTGTTCCCCACTGTTTTTAGCTCTTAAACCAATTGTCCTTTCTTTCCAATGACAGGTCGCCAGACTTCAATCCGATCGAAATGGTCTTACATCAGCTGAAGGACCATATCCGGAAAGTGGCGAAACCCTCCAAAAAGGACGAGTTGTTGAAAGGCATACTGAGTTTTTGGAATGATGTACTCACCGTGGAACGCTGCAATAAATATATAGACCATATTGCCACTGTGTTGCACATTGTCATCGCGCGTAATGGGCAAGCATCACGAAAGTAGTACTGTGCTGTAGTATTGTAAGTACAGTATGTTACAGGTAAGTATGGCACAGATTTTTTCTTTCCAGATAGTAAGAGTATACAGTAATTATTTTTTTCTTTACAGAGAGAGCAGCACCAGCCATCAGGTTACAGTACATAGAATTTAACAGTAGTCAGAGTATACAGTAGTTCCAGTACAGTATACAGTAGACTAGTTTGACAGTACTACAGTAACTGCCTACTACTGTAACTGCCCCATTTTTTTTCTTTCCAGAGAAAGCTGCACCAGCCACCTACAGTAGTTCTGCCATAATACAGTACAGTAACTGCACTAATTTTTGGTTTTCTTGTCGTTCCAGGAAAAACGGTGGCCTAGGGGGATGGGGGCGTTGTGTCCAGTCAAATCTGCTTGTACAGTCAAATGTACAGTATATAAACAGCAGCAATGACGTACACAAAACATCTCCTCTCTCAATGAACTAATGTACTGCAGACAGAATGAGGAAAAGATAAAGACTAAAGAAAAAATAATTTTACTATACAGTATATACAGTATATTATACAGTACATTAAAGTACTGTACTGTATATACTGTAGTATTAAATAATATTCTTATAAATGTGCATTACTCATGTTTCCCCATGTTTTACAAAGGTTTTCCAAATGGTTATCCAATTTCAAGCTGCCAAAATAACTTAAATAAGACTGCATTACTGTATGTATTATTCCTGATTATTTTTATATTTGTATTTTTTGGTTCCTGATAAAATAAAATAAATATTTATTCACTTTCCTGCGAATCATAATCATTGACAGCCACCCCTACAGTGCACCAATGAATTATTTTATTTATTTATAAAATATTTTACCAGGATTTATACCAGGATTTATATATTTTTATTTTAAAGATATTAAAGAATGTACTGTATTGTATTAAAAACTTGTGACTGTAAACCATAGTGACTGACAAATATTTTCACACCCTGATGATATACTGTATCAGTGTACTCTGAATTCTCACAGTGCTGTGCACATCAGATTTACATTTCAAATTCAAGAGGGGATTTTCCAAAGCAT
Organism: Ascaphus truei; assembly: GCF_040206685.1. Lineage (NCBI taxonomy): Eukaryota > Metazoa > Chordata > Amphibia > Anura > Ascaphidae > Ascaphus > Ascaphus truei. Next base: position 160,195,693 of record NC_134485.1, read on the forward strand.
TACCGTTCAAACAACAGGCCTCTAAGGGTTGGGGGAGGGGGATGGTATGATTAGACACAGGCATGCTGAGTGTTTGTAGCTCGGCTATGGGCGGATTAAGAACACAATGGCAATATGCTTGGCTACAGAGGGATTAAAAACTCTGGAGGTGTGTGGCTGAAATAGTTAACAGCACTGTAATTTCAAAAGGCAGTTCATCATAATAATTTGATGAATAAACCCCCAAAGAAAACCCCCAAATACAGTACATAAAAAGCAAGTCACTTTAACTCCCTGTGCCCCATGCACCAAAAATGTTTTGTGGCAGAAGAATTTAATAAAGGCTGCAGTATGTATTATTGTGTGTTGATGGTTAGAATTGCTGTGCACTTTAAATGTTACAACATTGTACAGTATTTGTAAATAAATGGTTTTGTACTGACTCCACCAATAAAAGAACATTTTGAATTGCCTCACATTGTTTCCATTTGCTCCTTTGCCAGTGTAACAAATGTAGAGGCTTGCTGCACTGTTTTTTAACTGCCTGGTCGCGCAATTGGCGTAGGAACTACGGCAATTGGCGTGGGAACTAGGTCAATTGGCGTGGGAACTTCTGTTCTAGGGCACCTAGAAATAAAATTAATTTTGCCCCTAGATGTTAGGAACCCTCTCACTTGACCCCAACAGGGTCCGAGCAGTAATGGCGACGAGAAAGGGTCACGCCAGCGAGGAGGGTCCTACCATTGAGCGCAATGGCGGAGAAAGCTTTGAACCGGCTAAGTAAGAATAAGCAGAAACCTGGAATCCTCAACTCTGGTTCTGTTCGACCTAGAGGGCTCAGATTCGGTGACCATGTAGTCCTAGTTGCGGCAGGATTGCATGTCAAATTGCGACCCTCTCGTGGCAACAGAACGGAGTCAGGGTAATGTTAAAGTTTAGGTTTCTGCCATTGACTTGCATGGCAGAAAAAAAGCCACTTTGGTAATGTGCTTTTAAACTGTCTTTTGGTACCTCCGGTTCCGGGGGTCGTGCAAGGCTGATATTTTGCCACAATGGCAAGGGTCCTCCCGCATGAGGACAAGGTAAATTTCAACCTGCTCAGACCCACAGAACGGGTTATTTTACATTATATTCACGCAATTGGCGTGGGAACTACTTAGGGCCGCGGTCAAGTTCACAGGCAATTGGCGTGGGAACTTCTGTTCTAGGGCACCTAGGAATAAAATTATTTTTGCCCATAGATGTTAGGCACTGTTTACCACTGTACAGTATACTGTGGAAGACACATAATGAAACGATACTGAACATGTAGAATAAATGCATAGTTTTATTTATTCGGGTTTATTACACAGTATACTGTACGGCCGGAAAACATCAGCATACAGTACAATATTATCCATCGAAATCCCCCCATTAGCCGTTTTCTTTTCTGAGGAAAAAAAAAGAAAAGTTTTAATGTACAGTAATGGTCAGCCCCCTAAAGAAGTACCCAGCCAGCCCCACCAAAATAATACGGCAACAAGACAGTACTCACCATAGAATTAAAATTCATTTTCCCCCAGATGTTAGGAACCCCCTCACTTCACCCCAACAGGGTCTGAGCATGTACAGTACTGTACTTTAAAATAAATTAAATATGCAATTTTACTATTACTGCGCGCGCACGCACAGACTGTGTACTGTAGGTTGAACCGCGAAGGTATTAGACTTCAGAGACAACAGCTCGCAAACGCCCCCATGCGTTTTTACACGGCATTGCAGTATTACAGCCAGCGGGAATAAAATGCTTAAATCACAGCCGCGAAAATAACGCTATACACCCCGGGAGAAAACGACACAAAACCGCACATCACCGGGATCTTCTGAAATTCGCGGAGCTAGCCAAGTAAGAATAAAGTTGGTCGCCACTGTATAAGTGACTTATGAATCTTTGGGAGATGGTGAAAAATAGGTACCGTGGGAAAAGGATTGAAGAGAAAATCTGCTTACTGCTTGGACAAAACCTGCAACTCCCTACCTAGATCTATAAGTTTCCCAATCTCTTTAAGATACATTTGTGTGGGGTCTGTGGTGAGTTTGCAATAAGCCTCGATGTTATTGAGCTGTCTTAGGGCCTCCGTATGGTACATTTCAGATCTCAAGACCACTACCGCTCCCCCTTTGTCCGCATTCTTTATTACTATATCACTTCTTTTCTTTAAGATAGACAAATGCTGATGTTCCTCTTTTGATAAATTATTGTATTCTGAGGTTGAGAAATTATAGCCTTTAGCCAAAAGCTGCAGATCTCTTTCCACTAATCTCTCATACATCTCCAGATGCGGACCTTTAGAAAATGACGGACAGAATATGGATTTATTTTTAAGTGTTTGTCAGAAATAAAAATTGTTCTGCAACCCCTATATTCTGCATATCAGTATTGTCTTGCTCAGTGTATAGATCCTCCATATCTTGCAGTATATTCTCTAAAGGACAGCCTGCCGTTGGCGAGATCATCCGCCGGAGGACCCAGATCCGTACCATCTGGGGCATCCACCGGAGGAGCAACACCCACCACAGGCTGCCTAGAGTGGAAAAACTTCTTTAATGATAATTTACGAATATATTTCTGTAATCACCATATTGAACAGATCAAAATTGTCCTGGATAGCAAAATTAAGACCTTTGTTAAGAATGTTCAATTCCCCCTCTGTCAAGTCAATCCCTGAGATATTCACAACATTGTTCTCCATAATCAATGAACCATTTTCCTCTTCTTTATTGGCCCTTCTTTTGGGCGAGCGCCGTGTCCTTTTAGTGAGTTTTTTGACTCCTTAAGATCCATAGATCATACGAAGTTGACGCTGCCCCCTGATGATGTGGAGGATCTTTTCTGTGTCTGTCTTCTGAATCTGTGCGATCACTGTATCTGTCAGTTTCTTCATCTGTGGTAAAAGAGACCGCTGAGGTGCGGTATTCCAAATCTGAAACATCAGACATACTTGAAGTTCCTGATGTTCTTTTCTTCAGGATTGAATTTTTTGGGGTTGACTTCCTAGGATATGATGGTCTCCTGTAAGTATCTTTTTTCTGTGTATGGTCTTGTTGGTAACTCATCCTCAGTGGAGGTGGTTTTTGCCAAACATAGATTTGGTTCTTCTCGTAGTCAATCCTGTCTCTGTCAAATTGTATCTGTTTCTTTGTCATTATTGTTTCCTCAATATCATTAACAGATTTGGAGAGATTTTTGTCTAAGATATCAAAATTGTCCATGTCTCTATATGTTTTTAGATTGGATTGTAAATCTTTAATTGTTTCTTAACTATATTTCTTTCTTGGATTTTGGTTTTAATAATGAGCTCAATAAGTTTTTCTGAGCATTCATTCAAAATATGGACCCATTCATTTTCGAATTCTTTTGAGGGGAAACCAAAAGATTGTGTTTTCTTGATACGTAGCCCTCTGGGTATTCTTTTGACAACTAAGTAATTGTCCAAAGTTGTGATGTCCCACCATAGTTTCAGAAAATATAGATTTAAATCTGTTTCATCCTCACAGATGTTAGAAAAAGTATTCTCAAATACATGTGCAGCTCTTCTCTTGCGCCCTGTATTGTCTGCACAGTTTTGTACATATGTTGTATTTGTCTCAGTATGTTCCACTATGATATCCTCCTCTATTACTTCATCCATTTCAGAGTATAGCAAGATGTTCCCAATAAAATATGAAAAATCAAAACGGTAATTTCTAGCCCCCAAAAATGATTTAAACACAATTCATAGAATAAATGATCTTCCAACACAGCAAGCAAACGGATAGTGTGAGAATACTTATAGATAATAGGAAACAGCGTTCCTAGAGCACCGTGCTCAGCTGTAGGAAATCACTAGATACCAATCTAGTATGAAGCCTCTGAATGAGGAAGACAGGGAAACACCACTCTGCAAACACATGTGTAGTCTGTGTCTCATAGCATATCTCCTAATATGTGGGGAACTTGTGCTGTATGGTGAGTGTCAGTAACAAATCTCTTACCTCCCAATAACACAATAAATAACGTCCCCCTGGAGAAAAAGACACCAATAACGTATGACACCCAGCCCGTAATGAATGGACTGGGGTACTCACAGTTGAGAGTTAACCTGTTTGGGTGAATCCCACGGCGTGCATCACGTAGAGATGAACAGCAGAAGTATCCTCACGGGAAAAACGGAGCTCAGCAATTGAAAAATGAGGGGGCTAGTTACCGGTAAATAAAAGTCCTTTAATCCATGGTAGACATCATGGCACGGGATAAGTAAAAACCTCGAACGCGTTTCGGGCCGTCGCCCTTTGTCAACGAGAATGTTTCACAGACTGCGGCTGCCGCAGCTGATATAGGAGTTATTATATTTCCACTCACTGGCTTGCTACAGCAATTTATTATGTTTTTGGAAGTATTACTCTTAGCAGTCCACTCGTTGCTTACATGGGAACTTTTTCCGGTCTAATCCACTGACGTCACTGAGTTCTCGCGGTATCTGGAGCTGAGTACTCACTGTGTGACGCAGGATTGAGAGGAAGGCGGCGTCCCTCATGTTCCCCGGGCTCCGGAGGTGTCCATAGATGCTGCTGCAGTGTACCTACACTGGACACTATACCAAAGTCATCTGCTACCGGGTTCCTGCGTCTGGCTGGCTGAGTTTTACTCAAAAATTCTTTTTATTAAGCTATGTTTGTGAGTGTGCATTTTTAAATCCTTGACTCCATAAATATATTGTTATACCTTTTACGCTATGAGTGCACCTGTTTTTTCTGTGTTTTTATAGATATCTTCAAGGAAGTGGTGTTCCCTTCAATCGGGCTGCAGAGACTGTTTTGGATAGCAATTGGAGCATTTTTTAGAATTTGTATATTTTTTATTATATATTTTTTCTGGACTTTTCATCTGTTATTTTTATATTTTTATATGTTTGTGTATTGTTTGTACTATGTTTCTCCATCTTGTATAGTATAGCTTTTTTTTCATCATTTATATTCATTTAGTGGTTTAGGTTGGCGCCATTTTTTCTTTTTGATATGTATATATATATATATATATATATATATATATATATATATATATATGTATATATACAGTGTTCGACAAATCTATACATTTGCTCGCCCCAGGCGAGTGGATTTAACCCCCGGGCGAGTAAATATTGGCCCAAGCAGCACACGTTTGGTACTAGGTGGCGAGTAGATTTTTTTGTGTGGCGAGTAGATTTTTTGGTGATTTGTCGAACACTGTATATATATATATATTTCTGGCTGGGTGGAGGGCATTCTAAAACCACTTGTCAGGAACACACCCAGCTATATCCAGGATACCACCGACCTGCTAAACAAACTGAATGCAATTGGCCCCCTCCCAACAGGAACACTACTAGCAACCATGGATGTAGAGTCACTTTATACCAACATCCCCCACGAGGATGGGATTTCAGCCTGCAGATACTTTCTGGGACCGCAGGAGCCACTCACAGAGACAGTGACTAAATGCATCGAATTTATTCTGACCCAAAACTACTTCACATTTGGAAATGGCACATACCTTCAGACAACCGGGACCGCTATGGGTACTCGGATGGCGCCACAGTATGCCAATCTGTTCTGCGCAAAACTGGAAAGTGACTTTCTGTCCACCTGTCACTTGAAACCCCTTACATACCTTCGCTACATCGATGACATCCTCCTGATTTAGACCTCTGGCAAGCAGGACCTCCTACAGTTCTATGACAACTTCAATACTTTCCACCCGACCATCAACCTCAAACTCACCCATTCCCCGGATGAAGTACACTTCCTAGACACCACCATTACTATAAAGAACAACCAACTACAGACCTCTGTATACCGCAAACCTACAGACAGAGCCAGCTATTTGAGGGACAACAGCTTCCACCTGACACACACCAAACATGCAACCATCTACAGTCAAGCCATACGATACAACCGGATATGCTCCGACACAGCAGACAGAGACCAGCGGATTAAAGCCTTGAGATCAGACTTTATAAACCGTGGATATAACCACAGAATTGTAGACCAACAAATTCACAAAGCCACCAGAATACCAAGAAGTGATCTCCTGAATACAAACAGAAAGAGACAAGCGATAGGGTACCTTTGGTTGTCACATATAACCCACACCTAGGAGCCCTACGCAAGATCGCCAGGAAACTACAACCCATCCTCCAGGAAGATACAAGACTGCAACAGGTCTTCCCTGAAGCACCCTTATTATCATACAGACAACCCCATAATCTCAAGAATATTATGGTGAGGAGTAAAGTATTCAGCAGTACAACTGAATGTGGGACAAAACCATGCCAGGACCCAAGATGCAAAACCTGCACAATACTCTACACAGCGGACACAATACAAATACCACACAGGAATCGGGAATACAAAATCAGAGGAAGGTTCACCTGTTCTTCCAGCAATGTCATGTACCTCATCATGTGCATGAAATGCCCAGGGGGCTGCTACTACATAGGTGAGACAGGGCAGGGGCTAAACAAGAGAATGAACCTGCACCGCCACAGCATCACACACGGAACAAGAGACAGTCCTGTTGGCGATCATTTCTCTGACTCTGGCCATAAGATGAATGATCTGAGGGTTGCCATACTCAAAGGTAATCTTAAAACACCGAAAGAGAGACGGTTGCATGAATACAAATTTATGCAACTGTTCGGGACACTTAGCAGTGGCCTAAACAGAGATCGAAATTTTATGAGTCATTACTGACACAAGTGAACTCTCTTCCCATGAGCGCTAAAGGCCATGTCTGTACATACTGTGCTATATGTATGCACACACAGCTGTCTCTCACACATACTTATACTCCTTGTTTTTCCATCCCTATACACCAATAGGGACCACAAAGTATCCACACACACTTTTAGTTGTGCTACTAACTCTCACATTTCCACACCCACCCACACCGTTTATATCCACTCCCACTGCACACACACCTTTTGAAAAGCACTGTATATACTGTGGGCTCTCCATTCATTTTTATTCACACTGATACACATACACACTCTTTCATCACTTGCTTTCAGTAACCTTTTGACACCTCCAGCCATAAAACACATCCAAACCGGGGGAAGGACCAGCACAGATAACATTCCAATAGACACTGTTTATAGTATAGCTTTTGCTTGCTTCATTCATTGTAACATCGCCGGAAGAAGAGATCAGTGTATCTCGAAAGCTCGCACAAATAAAAGCATTTCGTTAGCCACAGAACGGTATCATCTATTTATTTTTTGATTATTGAAGCTCGGCTAACACGGTACTGATACCAATATATATATATATATATATATATATATATATATATATATATATATATATATATATATATATATATATATATATATATATATATATATATATATATATATATATATATATATATATATATATATATAGATAGATAGATCTATATATAGATAGATAGATAGATAGATAGATAGATAGATAGATAGATATATCTACATATCTATATACATATATATCTACACATAATATATAGTTAATTATATATAGATAAATATATATGTTGATATATGTATATATATATCTAATTATATATATATTTATTTATATATATATATATATATATATCTATGAATATATCAAGAGAGACTAACAGAGAGAGTCAAAGAGAGAGAGAAACAGAGAGAGAAAGAGAGAGAAAGCGAGATAAACAGACAGAGAGAAAAACAGAAAAAGAGACAAACATACAGATGTGTGTGTATGGTTACATCTAGCTAATTGTAACCAGAAATCTGTTCAGCATAGCACTGTAGATGATTTCACACACATTGTTATTGTAATTCAAAGAGTCTACATGTTTTGCACATGTTGATTGCCTAAGCCGAAAGTAATGTTTCGATTCCTGTGAAAAGAGTATCTTACCCAAAGAATTTCAGCCAATTATTGTAACAAATTTCTTGTGGGAGAAAACCTAGGCGTATAACTGCTACGTTGTATTATAACCTTGGAAGATAACATGTAACTATTCACAAATTCAGCAGACATCCGTATGCGTTCAACTTCACACAACGTACACTTGGAGAGAAGAAATGGCAGAAGCTTCCACATTGCACAGCCATCCACGTAAATCATACAAATTTATGATTTATGAAGCAATCGAATCAACGCCAGAGAAAAGTGCAAACATGGCCAAAATCTATGACTTGATCGAAAAGAAATATCCATACTACCAACAACCTGACATACAACGAAATTTTAAAACTTCTGTACGATTCACTTTATCCGCAAATGAATATTTTGAGCGTGTCCATGATCGGCTAGATCAACGATGTGGATGCTGGCATGTTGCGCCATCATTTAAACTTACCATGGAACATGGAACATATCTTCTGTTAAATAGTATATTTTTGCCTAATACCAGTGACACTGAAGCCGCATCGACTGTCGCGTCTGCTGATCTACCTGCACCCTCCATTCAGCCAGAGCAGATGCAAGATGGACATAACTACTATGATATGTATCCAAACTTATATGGGCAATACCAATGTGGATGGGAAAACAACCAACAACTGTACGTACCTCCGGACGTCTTGTTTAAGAAGCCACTGCAGATCCATATGACGCCCTCATGGAGATGTGTGTGATTCAGGATTCAACGGTTGCCTCAACCATGGATGATACTGTTGTGCCTTCCTGCAGCGAGCAGTTGCAGCCAAATCAGTTTTGACTTCTACAAGAATGGTAAATACAAATTTCGTTATGCCTTTACTCAAATTATGTATGTCTACATTAATAATATACACCATTTGTTAGCCAAATGAGTGGATACAGCTTAACATTGCAGACAGGCTTACATGTAGCGTGCACAAAGACCTTATTTCCTATAACAATATACTACATGACGAACCATTAGTACACATTGACAAATCTACGTAAGTACCAGCACTCACTGTCTAATAGCTAAATGATGAAAACAGTTGTAATGCAGAATAAACTTTTAATAATAAAATGAACCAGAGATAAATCAAATGTGTTTGCAGAAACCAGTATCACAAATGGGCATGTCACAAAGTGAGGGGTGGGGGGAAAAGAAGGAAAAGGGGAAAAAACATGAAACACAAGGAATATACACAAAAAAACGGAGAACGGAAAGTATGCTAGGGGGGCGACGTTTCGAGGGACTACCTCTTCATCTGGCCCATTCCCCCTGGTCCAAAAGGACCGAGAGGTACTTCCCTAAGCCTCCCTTCCCCTATACCTGGTCAAATCAAACACCCCTGAAAATAGCTAGTAAACATATAGTGTAAGCTAAATACAGCTAAACAGCTAATAGCAGGGCAGCAAGAATCCACTAATGGTACAGTTAAAGCTGAACACAGCTTGCAAGAAAGCAGCTTGCAAATGAGCACCAAGAGTCCAAACAGTCAGCTGCTCGTGTGGAGTGCTGAGCAGCTGAAGGAGCAGAGCCACTGAGGGTTTGACCACTTCATTTATTTTTCTCATTAACCTTTCACTGACTGTGTGGACTCTTGGTGCTCATTTGCAAGCTGCTTTCATGCAAGCTGTGTTCAGCTTTAACTGTACCATTAGTGGATTCTTGCTGCCCTGCTATTAGCTGTCTAGCTGTATTTAGCTTACACTATATGTTTACTAGCTATTTTCAGGGGTGTCTGATTTGACCAGGTATAGGGGAAGGGAGGCTTAGGGAAGTACCTCTCGGTCCTTTTGGACCAGGGGGAATGGGCCAGATGAAGAGGTAGTCCCTCGAAACGTCGCCCCCCTAGCATACTTTACGTTCTCCGTTTTTTTGTGTATATTCCTTGTGTTTCATGTTTTTTCCCCTTTTCCTTCTTCCCCCCCCCCAACCCCTCACTTTGTGACATGCCCATTTGTGATACTGGTTTCTGCAAACACATTTGATTTATTTCTGGTTCATTTTATTATTAAATGTTTATTCTGCATTACAACTGTTTTCATCATTTAGCTATTAGACAGTGAGTGCTGGTACTTACGTAGATTTGTTAGTACTATACAGGGGAATAAGGGTCCCCTTTTGTTCCGTGCACCCTGCAATTGCATATATTTAACACCATCAGAGTGCTGTCTATCGTCCCCTTTTACCATTAGTACACATTGGTGACGGAGTCCTAAATCCTAGATTATTATCGCTTTTAAAGTATCATTTAAACATGTTACACTAATTGTAACACACACAAACACCTCATTGTTTAGCATTCAACATATAAAAAAAAGTGTCGCCCACATATGACGTGGGAACCTGGTCATGTCCCAAGGCGTCCTTAAAAAGGTTACCGATGCAAGCCCCACCCCTAACCGACGTGCGCGCGTGAAACCGTATTGGCTGTGCCCGTAGCTTATTGTTACGGTCAGTGCAGTGTGTCATGCGCGCGCATCAGTAGGGCGGTGCGTGCACAGTGCTGGAGGCCAATGTTCATTCAGTGGGAGGGGTGTTTGCGTGCATTTCACGGTGCCTTAACATGACGTCACACGTCTTTTGTTCGCTCATTGGCTGATTGTCCGTTTCTTCCGTGGGCACACGTCCGTTTACAACGTTTAGATATGTACGTGTGTAGAAGTGAATTTGTTTCGCTTCCATATCATAACTTCCAGCCATGATATGCGTACTGCTAGCAGCACCATGGAGGGACATGTATTGAACGCACAGCGTACACATCGTTTTGCGCATGCGCTAAGACTTAGTCCACACATTCGTGACGTGTACGCACAACAGACATTGTGTGCGCACATTATTATGTATACAGGCACCGGAACTAACATATCAGTAGTAATGCCAGCAACGCCATTCGCAAAATGAGACAGTTCTGTATCTATAGTTTTATCCTTACAGTTTAAACATATTCGTTACTTATGCGTGAATATCCACAATCATATAGAGATGTGTTAAGCCTTGTCATGCTGAGACATATATAAATGTGCCATCTATGAACATCATGTGTTTGCTGTATTTCACAGATGTCGCGGATGAATACATGGGACCAATGTATGATTTCAGATGAGCCAATCGTTATATTAGATGATTGTGACGACTAACGAACAACTATTTCAATAACTATGTAACAATGCTTTCAATGATTGGTGCGCAGATTAACAATCACTACATAATGTTATCCTATTATTATTATTTACTAGGCACTTAATTAACATAATGATGTTGCTAAGCACTGAAGTTAGAACTTATATTGTTTTTTTGTTCTTTTCTACTAACAATATATGTATTGCCATGTGTTATATGCAACCAACATTATCACTCAGCAAACACATTAATCTACTATATATTATAATCTCACGTGTGACTTTTCAAAGAATGTAAATGCTACATAACAACTCGTAGACATTGTATGTGAACGTACACAATAACAATAGTGAGGTGATAGAAACTGTTTAGTCGTGTGCATTTTATATTATCAACTAAGTTGTAGTGCTAACCTAACATGCATGAGCTAATGAATGTTAGTTAAAGAGCATGAAAGCATGAACATTTGTGTGTACATTTTATTCACACGACTAACTATAGTTTAGTGTTATTAGTAAACGTTCAACACATACACATACATAGCTAAGTGAGGCCGATGATAAAAGCAACATTATTATGTTGGTTTATATTATTTCACGTAGAAATACATGCATCACACAAAAACTACAACACACACACACACACACACACACACTGTTGCTGAAATGTGTGCGCATGCAAATGTCAACATCATTGATGTTCATATGTTGACATTAGTTATAAAGGATCATGGTCATTATGAATAACTAACGTGAATGAAATAAAAATTATATTAACAACATTGTCATTGTGTTGAATGAATTAGGAAAAGTTGAGAATCCAAAAAACTATACTTTGGAATGTTGTTAACATTTTGACACATGTTACATGTACGTCAAATCAATACACATTTTTCACTTATACATACACATGTGACAATGTAGTAATCAACATGAAGATGAAGTGATACAACAACTAATCACATACATTGCAATGTTAATGATGTATAAAACATTGGGGTCTTTTCATACAAACATGCATTGAGTGTTAACATCGCTCATGTGCATCAATGGATATTCTCCTCCCATGTGCATCAATAGCTGAGCAGGGTTTATCCCCTTATCTCCCCCCACCCCTATATTCCGTGAATGGATGTTTTTACGTTTGCTAAATTACATGTTATGTAATGTCCCTAATGATTGTAAAACACACTGCACAATAACCACCAAGTGTAGCTAAACGCACGTATACAATGCAGAAACGACATGTTTCAATTGTCACATCTTTGTCAATACGTTCTGTTTATACATCCTGTAACTATACCTGTATCTAGGTTTGCACATCTTATGACAGATGTGAAGTGAAATACATACCATGAGCAGTCATTGAAGTGATATACCTTGAAAAAGAAAACATGAATGAATATAAATCATTGTCATGACATGTTCATTAAGGTAAGCAACACACAGAATTGACAATTTTGTATGTGATATGAAACAACATCTCGAATACGTCAAATATGATCTGAAATACACAATAGTGTACACATTATTGTGACTCACATGTCACACTGCAAAAGAAACATTGTATGTAACCATACTGCACTAACTATTGACTATGGACATAGTAGGTTTATTGTGTATGCGTAACCAAAAAGAGCATGTACATAAAATATAGATTTAGTACACATTATTTCTTCACGTACACACAACACCTTTTATTGGTAAGAAGTATAATACAACCTGTTGATGAATGACATACCGGTGCCACATGCAATTGTCCACACAGCAGAGAAGAGAAATGTGTGCGAACCATATTCATCTGTTTCCTAAGTGAATGGTATTTGGACAAATGTATTTATCATAACAAAGAATGAATACATCTATGTAGTACTATGAACATATATGTATTTGCTTACATGAAAAAAATGTGTTTATGACATTCAGACGTGTCTCAACACCACTGGCTGTTTGGTCAGTGTCAGCTGGTAAATTGACGGGATGGTCCTCCTCCAAACCCTCACGTATGTCTGTTTGTACATTATTGCGGAGTGCCACATTGTGCAAAATGCAACATGCAATTATAATATCAGACACTTTAGCAGACTTATATTGAAGTGCCCCACCAGTTCTATCGCGACACCTAAATCTTGTCTTGAGAAGCCCAAATGTCCTCTCTATGACGGATCGCGTAGATATATGGGCAACATTGTACCTCTCCTCTGCTTCACATTGAGGGTTTGCCGCAGGGGTCAACAGCCACGGCCTAATTCCGTATCCCGAGTCACCTATAATCCATCGTGCACAAATATGAAAAAATTAGTGTTAACATTATTACATACAACATTTCCTAGAAAAACAAGAGTTGTTTGTTAAAACATCATAATATGTACTCACCCACCAGCCAACCAGATCCAAAATTGCCTTCTTTGAAAGCATGGAAGACTGATGAGTTTCTCAAAATAGAGGAATCATGACTGGAACCAGGGAATTTGGCTACCACATGCATAATCTTCATCGTGGCATCGCATACCACCTGTACATTCAGGGAATGGTAGTGCTTACGGTTGCAGTAAGCATGCTCACTCTGACTAGGCGGGATCAAAGCAACATGGGTGCAATCGATTGCACCCATCACACATGGTATCCCGGCTATGGTATAAAAGCCATTCCTGACTTCCAGCCACTCTGTGTGCTCTGTAGGAAAATGAATATAATTCCTAGCGCGTCTATTGAGTGCACATAGAAACTGGGTAAAGGCCCGCGAGAATGTAGATTGCGAGACCCCGCCCACTATGCCCACAGTTGTCTGGAATGATGCGGAAGCAAGATAATGTAATGAGCACAGCATTTTAACAAGCCCAGGGACTGCACAACCTCTGGCTGTCACAAAATCTAAATCTCCCCATATCGCTTCATAAAGAGCTAAGATTGCTGCTGAACTCAAATGATAGCGACTTACAATCTCCTCCTCGTTCATCCCATCTAACAGGGTTCTCTCCCTGTACAAACGAGGACGAGGCACAACTTCTCTCCTCTCTCTTCTCCTCTCATCTCCTTGCCCTCTCCCTCTCCTGTCCGCGTGCCTGTCCCTGCCACTGTCCTTGCCTCTGTCCCTGTCCCTTCCTTGGCCTGTGACACCCTCTCCATCAGCAAGCCTCTCGTCCAATAGAATCTTCCTCCGTCTCATAAACATTTGCATCATTTTCAGGTCTGCAGCTGTGAATGCACAGGTAATTGCCCTCCTTTAAATACATATGTGATGATGTCAGGTGACTTGCTGAAGTGCAATGTGTTACATTAACATATCCAAGTTGTTCACTCCCAACATTTATCCAGTAGCAATTAAAAGGATTATTTATGTGTGTTCACCAGGCAATCATGATATTTGAGAATGATGTAACGTTAAGCTTTGTACAAGCATTTATTGTCAAGTATTTCTGGAATGTGTAATGCATGTACCACTTCTGAATGCAACACTCAGTCATCTAATTAGGATACAACCATGACAATGACGTTGAGAAACTACGTTGCAACATGTGTAATTTGGCATGTTATTGTCACCTGTTCACATGAACTAATTGTAAGTGCATATGCATAATTTAACGCCATCAGGATAGTTGCTATTGATTCAGTTTCAATCGTGTAAAAATAAGTAACTATTATAGATGTGTGTATAAGTTAGCATGAAGTGATTCTAATGCATCGTGTACAATGTAAACATGCAATGTTATTGAGTGTCCAATTGCGGGCGTCATCAAAAGAGGGAGGTCACAAAGTACATGTAAACATGAAAACAAACAGCTACATTTACGTTTGATCAGGCGTTACACATTACAAGCATTGTATAATGTATTGCAACATTACTAGATGCTGGATCTGTTAGATGTGTGAAATGTGTTACATCATATAATAAATTGAAGCAAACTTAAGTAACGTGTTTGATATGATGTGACCTGTTCCTTTAAGAGTTGAGTATAGGATTTTCCCTTGACACATCATAACATGAAGACTAATGTGACACGCAAATCATCATAACATATAAAAGTACAATGTTATGCAAATAATAAACGTAAGGGGTGACACGATGAAGTGAATGACCTCGACACTGTAATGCCAAGCAAATTTTATTATGAGAAATAGAACGTAAACACTACTATAATGTTATAAGTCCCCGCTCCATTAACTCCATTGATGTAGAGATGAGGTTTTTTTTCTAAGGGCCGTCCCGGCAAACTTGCCAATCGTTCTCCCCTCCAACTTGCCATCTGTAGTTGGCGGGACCAATTGCAGATGAAATCTCCGTTTCTGAGTGCCGATCAACACCGATAAGCTGATCGGGGCTACTTGAATACAGCCGATTTCAAAAAGTGCCGATAAGTGCGGATAATTGGGTTATCGGCAGCCGCATGCCGATACATTTTTATCGGCAAGAAAAACTGCCGATTTTGAGCACTTATCGGCGCTTACTGAATCTCAAATCCAATTTTGGCGGGAAAATGCCGATAAAAGCCTTATCGGCGCTTACTGCATGAGGCCCTAAGCTCTTTCCCCACTTTACACACTGTACCTGCAGCTTTCCCATTGCAGTCTCTCACAGGGCTGCCTGTGTATGTGCCTTCAGATCAGCACAGCAAACTGTCTGTGCTGCCTTTTACCTTGCAGCTCGATAATTAGGGCTCAGGTGAGAGGGAAGGGAACACACCCTGGAAGGTGCTGGGTCCTATGTACCTCCCCTCAAACACTTTCTGCTTCAGTACATCACATATCCCCCCCTTTGCTCAATCGTTATCGGGTGAGCACTTGAAAACAGGGAGGTGTATACCCGGGACAATGCATCGGCATTTCCATGCTTGGAGCCTGGCCTGTGTTCAACTGTGAACTGGAAACCCTGGAGACTCAAGAACCAGCAGGTTACACAAGCATTCTTTTCCTTATTTTGCTACATGTATTTTAACGGTGCATGGTCCGTTATTAGGGTAAATTTTCTCCCTAACAAATAATATTTTAGAGTCTCCAATGCCCATTTGATGGCCAAGCCCTCTTTCTCAACTACGGCATATCTTTTCTCATGGACAGTTACAGTGGCGGCCGCCTTTAGCCTCGTGTGGCCGTAGCGGCGCAACTCTGATAACCGCGGGCAGGTGCATTTTTTATTTTTTTGTCCGGAGTGTATTACGTTATTTTAGCGCTTGTAATATTACTATTTTATTAGCGCTGTCTGCAATACTGCAATACCGTCTAAAAACTCAGGGGGGCGTTCGCGAGCTGTTGTCTTCGAAGTCTAAAACTTTAGCAGTTCAACCTACGTCAGTACACAGTCTACGTGTGCACGTGCAGTAATTGTAAATTTGCATATTTAGACATCTATTTGCAGTGCTGTACCCTGTATGTCTCATTTGAAAATTGTTGAAACGCATAGGCGTGTACAGTACTGTAACAGTATCACATTTCGGCATATACAGCACTCTCTCCTCGCTCGCCCCCGCACACACACAGGATAATTTACTGTACTGCACTGCAGTATTTCAACTTCTTATCTTATCTACAGTACAGTACACCTCTCCCACACCATTCTTTGAATGTGTGTCTTTCTGGTTTCAATCACATTCCTGCTTGATAGCTGATAATTACTGCGCATGCGTCTGTAAGTTCACCACTGCTTGCTTGCGAAGTTCAGAGTGAGTGACCACCAAAAAAAAAATATTTATTTTTTCTCCTCATTTTTTATTTTTATTTTCTCCACAAGCCTGCCTAAACCAACTTGATATTACGATATTCACTCTGTACTTTAGCTATTGACTGCGACACTGTGCGTTTGACTGCACATGGTTGATTTGTGTGCTTTTTATGTATTTGGGGGTGTAGGGATCAAATTATTATGATGTCCTGCCTTTTGAAAATATACAATTTCATTTGAACTGCAGTACAGCTAATCCTTCATGCAGCTGTACCCTCTACCCCCCTCCCCCATGCACACACACAAGGCTCACTCAAGGATTTGAACCTCTTATCGACAGACACCTCTCCAGAGCCATTCCGTTTCTAAAGCTTGTCATTGTGTTTTTAATCGTCCGGCCCTAGCCGAGCATCACCTCTCTGTGCCTGCGTGCCTAATTTTCCTATTGTTGGCTTTGAGTCACCTCTCTGTAATCCTCTTTGGGATGGGAGATAGCTGATGATTACTGCTCATGACTCAACCCCAACCCTTTGAGGCTTTGTTTACAGTAACGCTTTTGATAATGCCTTCTCAAATTTGATACGTAAATCTGGTTTGAACAGCACTGTGAAATTGAGAGTTAAAAAAAACATTATCTGATTCATGTTGTTGATGCAGTAAATTACCATTTTTTGTCATTCCTTCTTTTTCTTTGGTGTAGGTGTGGGGGGGGGGGGGTGTCAATGATTATGATTATCATGAATATAAAGAAATATGTATTTTCTTTTATCAGGAACACAAAATACAAATATAAAAATAATCATGAATAATACAAAATGCAGTCTTTATTCAGTTCTTCTGTCAGATGAAAATTTGAGGGCCGGTGGATAATCATGAATAATGCACATTGATAATAATATTAATTAATAATATATAATATATATATATATATATATATATATATATATATATATATATATATATATATATAATTTTTTCCGTCTTTATCTTCTTCCTCATTCTGTGTACAGTACAGTAGTTCATTGAGAGAGGAGAGGTTTTGTGTACATCATGACTGCAGTTTAGATACTGTACACTTAACTGTACAAACAGTTTACAAACTTTACACGATACCCCTCCTCTCCCCCAGTCCATCCTTTTTTTCTGAAAAGACAAGAAAACAAAAAATTAGTGCAGTTATGTGCATACTGTATTATGGCATTGTGTGCTGTATAGTACTGTCAAACTAGTCTATACTGGAACAACGGTATACTGTGACTACTGTTAAATACTTTGTAACCTGATGGCTGGTGCTGCTCTCTCTGGAAAGAAAATAATTGAGCCGTTAGGTGCTTAAAGTATTATGGCATTGTGTACTGTATAGCTACTCCATATTGGACAACAGTATGCAGTTAGTACTGTCAAACTAGTCTATACTGGAACTACTGTATACTGTGACTACTGTTAAATACTTTGTAACCAGATGGCTGGTGCTGCTCTCTCAGGGAAAAGAAAATCTGTGCCATACTTACATGTATCATACTGTACTTACAATACTACAGTACAGTACTATACCATACTACCTTCCTGATGCTTGTCCATTACGCGCGATCACAATGGGCAACACAGTCGCAATATGGTCAATATATTTATTGCATCGTTTCACGGTGAGTACATCGTTCCAAAAACTCAGTATGCCTTGCGCCAAATCATCCTTTTTGTAGGGTTTCACGACTTTTCAGATATGGTCCTTCAGCTGATGTTAGACCATTTCGATAGGATTGAAGTCTGGCGATCTGTCATTGGAGGGGGAAAAAAAGGACAATTAGTTAAAGAGATACAGTACACATTAAAAACAGTGGGAAAGAATGAGACACGGTTACCGCACTTACTCCACTGACGTCTTCACCCAGTTGATACCGCGCTCAAGGATATGCGCTGTTGACGCAGTGTGCTTCAGATTGTTGTCCTGGTAGAAACGGTGACCATCCGGGAACTCACGTGTGATGTATTCCACAATCTCAGGCACAATTTTCTCTTGGAAGAAAGCTGTATTCATGATTCCTATAACAAGAAAAGAAAAGTGTTCAAAAAACTGCACACTAGTACAGTACAGTGCATAAGGCAAAAGCGTGTGACATACATTTACTGTACCTTCAAAGATGACGATGCATCCTGGTCCACGCCTAGAGATGGCACCCCACACATGCATCTTCACTGGGTGTTTTGGACGCGGCTTAATAGATTTGCGACCTTTTTTGTGGAATGCAAAGGTTGCAAATCTCTCCAGCGAAACAGTAGACTTGTCAGTGAAGATGCAATCCTGGAATGTTTCTCCACTGTCGATCCATGCCTGGGCCTGGACCACTCGCTTGATCTTGTTAACGTCCCTTATCATAGGGTACGCTCTGTAATGACAAGGAATAATTTTAAAGGTACAGTACAGTTTCTTAAACAACACTTTTTACCTCCTGTACAGTCCATTACAAACCTCACACGTCCATATTTCCATCCAATTCTGCGTCTCATCTTCTTTATGCTGGTCTCGGATAGAGTGAGATTGTGATTTTGCTGCAGAGTGTTTTTGACCCTTAATGCACTCTTCTCATCATTCTCTTCACTTATATTGTTGACCAGAAGAGTTGTCTCTCTACAGTGTACAGAAAAACAACAATCCGGTAAGTTACAGGGCAGTAGGCCACAAGTACAGCACATAATTTGCAGTAAAAATAGTATAAAATTAGATAGATCTACACAATATATAGTTCTATTAATATGCAGCAATATAAACAATAGATATACTGTAGTTATATAAATATACCGAAATAAATATAAAATTAGATAGGTCTACACAATATATAGTTCTATTAATATGCAGCAATATAAACAATAATAGATATACTGTATTATATAGTTACATAAACATACTTACGCGTTAGTTACCGTTGGTGTCCTTGCGCGTTGTTTGTTTTTTCCGTGTGCATGATAGCACACGGTGGTTGATGGCACAACGAGGCCAGAAGCAGCTAACCAGCATTGGATATCTGCAATTCGTTGTCCGCTCGTGTACATCTCCTTAATTCTCATGCTGAGATCCTTTGAAATCTTTTTAACAGGCATTGCTGTGAGTAGAAAGAAATACAAACACAAGAATGTATATTCGATGTTTAGTCGATGTGTATTCAATGTGCAGTGAATCCACAAAATGGATGGTGTATTTATACATTAAAGACTCACATTAGAGTACGCCCACTTTCAACACCTGTACCTCGTCGCCACACTTTGCATAGCCCACCACTCGATGATCTTTATCTGAACTTGCCCTTGTCCAGATACTGCATTGTGCCATCTGCTTCCATGGATCAACCCCGATTCTACGGACGCAAGATGCCACTCGCCTCTGCCGTGCCTGTCACACAGAAAAAGCGAAAGGCGACAGCCATTTCCAAGCCAAGGCCAAAGTGACAGGCTAAGGCAATAAAGAAAACCTTCTGCTGACCCCAAAGGCAAAGGGTTTTAATACACGTAAGCCTTATTATGTCAAGAAGAAATTCGGTGATGTACACTCAATGCAAAACAAATGGCAGCCAACCCATCGAACCCGCAGGCCACGTCCTCGTTTATGCTTCGACGACTCTGCCGCCGCTCTCCCGGAAACCCACAGCCGTCTTCGCCACTGCTCTTCGATGATGCTGCCGCTGGTTCCCCTGAAATCCACGGGTCGCTTTCTCCATCCCTCTTCGACGACGCTGCCGCTTCTCTCCTGTAAAACCACAGGTCACCTCCTCCATCCTTCTTAGACGACGGTGCCGCTTCTCTCCATGGAACCACATCTCATCCTCCGTAGCACCCATCCACCCAGATGTCCACAGCACGCCATGCACAAGAACCAGCTCGTTAGACCGCATGCTGAATGGGTTAAGTGTGGATATCCCCGGGAACTCTACTGTGCTGGTAAAGACAGATCTGCTTTTAGAGACCATGCTAAATATGGATCAACGGATGCAGAAGTTGGATCGACGGATGGAGGAGATAGAGTCTGACATAGCGGGGATACATATTTGCTATGTGTTCATCCCCGACGCCGGAGCAGGAGGGTGGCATGGATGTGATGAATTAGACAGAAGGAAATCTAATTTCCTCGCCTATGCTTCAGAACCGAGAGGAACCTTTCCTCTGCCAGGTACACTGAAGCCTTGTGACTGGATACTACACCATCTGCACCGTTTGCAGCAGACTTCCCCGGAGAAGCTTTCACGCCCTGCAACTGTTATCTCCGGTCTTTGGTGAACTTCAGGCCTGGAAGACGAACGAAATGAAACGTAACGCAAGCCAGGTTTCAAATCCTTTGTCTCAATTTATTACTCATATGGTAATGACTTTTATACAGAAAAAAAGAAGATATTGGTTAGAGGCGTAACATAGGCGTATCCTAGGTGTAACATAGGCGTATCCTAGGTGTGTCTTGGGCGTAGCTTTGATTAGAGGCGTGATTTAGGGGCAGGACATATTAGTGGCGTGACTTTTGGGACGTGTCTTTTACAATACAAGCAATGTCTGACTACATAGCTTATTCATTGTCTGTTATCAAAAGAGACCTTGAGTCTTTAGCAACTATATTACACTATTTTGCTTATTGCAGAGAACCATTCTATTATATTCTAACTAAAACATCAGGTAATTGACAACACAAAAGTATCTTAGCAATATCCTTAGCACGAACTCAGGGAAAGGCTGGGGAGGGGGAAGGGAAGGAATATACCCTCGCAACTGCTGGAACAGAAAATCTGTGGTGCTACAATCAGGGGTACAATCAGGGGTACAATCAGACTAGTACTAGTAGAGAAACAGAACCCCAATGGAGAGCACTCAACAGTGCACAATATACAGTGAAGGAGGTAGTGTGGGATGTAATATGTATAGTGAGTTGATTAAAATACCATTTATTGGAGTCTTAACTCAATTAAAATAAAACGGACGCTAAGTACCAGGGTGATAGGTGCTAGTAGGCCAAAAAAGCGCAGCGAAAATAAAAAGCACCAGAACTCATGTGTAAAGTGTTGGCTGTTACCCTTGATGATATATGCAGGGTAAAGTCAGATGTTATGAACAAACACAGGTGTCTGTGTATATACTGCTGCGACACTTTATTCGAGCAAATACCCAGTATGTACCTGTCAGATACCTGGAATGCGCCGCTCCTCACCTCTGACAAGCCCCGTTGCGTTTGCCTTCCCAGCCATGGTTCATGCCTGGCTGACGGGCGGCTGATCTGTTAAATGATAATGATTAGGATTTAATAGGCTGCAATGCTTCGCGTGTCTACCAGATGGCATAAATTCATGAATTGTAATGCAGTATATATATATATATATATATATACTGTGCAGTATTGCAGCCAGCGGGAATAAAATGCTTCAATCCCTGCCTGGAAAATAACGCAATGCACTCGGGCAGAAAACAGTCACAAACCTCAATACACCCAAGTATACCCGAATTCGTGGGACTAGCCGAGCTCGAATAAAGTGTGTCGCCAGTGTACTGCACTGACACACTTTATTCGAGCAAATACCCAGTATGTACCTGGCAGATACCTGGAATGCGCCGCTCCTCACCTCTGACAAGCCCCGTTGCGTTTGCCTTCCCAGCCTGGGTTCATGCCTGGCTGATGGGCGGCTGATCTGTTAAATGATAATGATTAGGATTTATTAGGCTGCAATGCTTCGCGTGTCTACCAGATGGCATAAATTCATGAATTGTAATGCAGTATATATATATATACTGTGCAGTATTGCAGCCAGCGGGAATAAAATGCTTCAATCCCTGCCTGAAAAATAACCCAATGCACTCGGGCAGAAAACAGTCACAAACCTCAATACACCCGGGTATACCCGAATTCGTGGGACTAGCCGAGCTCGAATAAAGTGTGTCGCCAGTGTAGTAGGTAAATCACAGATACAGCCACCTGTATTAATCAAGTGTCTAGCTTATAGGTGATGGTGACTGGTGTTATATGTACCAGATCGTTATATACTCAGGTAAGTAATCCAAGTGAGTACACACCTCAATAGGTTTATGCAGGGACCGTCATCAATTACAAGTGTTAGAGGTAATCCATATAAGTAGGTCGCTGCTTGAGTCCCTGGGTGGTGCTACTATATCAAGGCACCATAACTGTGTAAGATCACACACACTCGCTGAAAACTCCCCCAACGCCAGTCTCCTGGGGGGATGGGGGTGTATCTATTGTAAGCAGACAAACGATGGCTGTAGAACCGGTGGATAGAAAAATGTTGATCACAAGTAGTGTCTACTAACACTCAGATGCAAATAAAAAACAGCACGAGGTACTGGTAGCATAAAAAAGCAGGAACCGTGGCCAAACTGTGTCAACATACACACATCTGCTAATGCCTGGTGTGTCAAAGGTCTGCACGGTTTCTGCCTGCATGAACTAGTATCGAGCTAATGCTCATATGTAACGCTCTGTGAGGGAGTTACTCTGGGTCAGGACGCGCTCCGATCACGAGCGTTGGTCCCGCTCCCTTGACGTGATGACGTCACTACCTCCTTCACTGTATATTGTGCACTGTTGAGTGCTCTCCGTTGGGGTTCTGTTTCTCTACTAGTACTAGTCAATATCCTTAGTAGGAAGAAAAGAAATGTAATTTAGCAGAAACTATGTGCATTTAGGAATTATATTTCAGCAAAAGGCTGACTACAGAATCTTAACTAGTTATGACCAGACAAAATGGAAGCTTAACATGAGTGCAGATTCTGGCCTGACATATTGGTCCTAACAGGGACCTTCGACCACCTTCCAACACCAAGCGCACCCCCTCCACCAGAAGAATTTGTGTACATGTATGCCGTGGAGGAGGAGGATAACATGACAACCCCGTCAAGACCACGCCAGGAGACAACACGGCGACCAAGACAGGAGGAAAGCTTCCTCCCAGACAACCTACCCTCGCCCGCCGCCACAAGCACACCCGCTCACAGAAGAACACCCGCTTCCAGAACCCAACCTACATACGCTTGCATTGATACGGTGCCCGACATTATCCTGCGCGAGCTGCCAACGGCACTCAGGGAGAAGTATAGGGTGATGAGTGCTGGTTTACCCCAGAAGTATGCCATGTTCATTTTTAAGCACCATGTGTCCTACTTGGTGTACTGCGGGTGGGTCTACAATGTGAAATACGAAGGAAATCGCGAAAAAGGGTGCTTCCTGAAAATTTAAGAAGGACTATTGTGGAGGAATTGCGGCGCTATTTTTCAATGACAGATCCTTTAATGAAAATCGTTCGAGACTCCATTAATGGCATTTTGCGCCATACAAGGCATTGGTCCTGGAAGGACAATCTGGTGGGGATCGCATTTGCGTGACTGTTCAACTGTTGTTTATTTTTTGTAAATGTTTTGACTTTTTGTACTTTAATGAAGGAGATGTTGCATTTTTTAAATTTTATGAATAAATATTTTTTTTTAATAACACCATACTGTTGTGCTGTACATGTTTTGACTTTCTGTACTTTAATAAAGGAGATGTTGCGTGTTTTAACTTGTATTAATAAAGAAATGTTTTTCCTTACTGTACACAGGACCTGCACAATTCCAGTCCCCGAAGGCCGCAAACAGGCCCGCTTTTCAAGGTTATCCTTAAAACCGGGGCTGTTTGCGGCCCTCGAGGACTGGAGTTATGCAGGCCTGACTGACTGTGAATGTTTTGACTTTCTGTACATAAATGTTTTCACTAGCAGTAAACCATACACCTGTTGATGTTTTGAATTGCTGTACAATTTTACATTGTATTTGTAAATAAATGTTTTTGTACTTACTCCACCAATAAAAGAAAATGTTGATTGGTTTTAAATTGTTCCATTGTCTCTTTTTATACTGTAACAAAATACAGTGTTTCTAGAACATACTGTACAGTACTGTCCAGGCATACTGAACTTTATACTGTAGGCATGCTTAGTACTGTACAGCACAAGAGTATTACAACAATACATGCTGTACGAGTATAGAATACACAAATGTACTGGAATACATGTAGAATAAATGCATACTTTTTATTTTTTCGGGTTTATTATACAGTATATATAAAAAAGTATTGTATACGGTCTGAAAACAACAGCATACTGTTTCAGGTTTTCTATGAAGCTCTCAGTTACAGTATTCTATCCTAATCAATAACAACGGCCACTAAACTGTAGACTCCGGTACGTGGTTTTTTAAATCCGATTCAGCAATGTTCAGGCATTGTAACACAAAGCAATATTATCCATCGAAATCCCTCCATTTGCCGTTTTCCGCATGAGATGACAAAGTTTTATTTTCTGAGGAAAAAAAAAGAAGTAAAAATTTTACTGTAATGGTCAGCCAGTCCCCTAAAGAAGTTCCCACAGTCAGTCCCACCAATAATTTTCTCGGGGGGGCGTCTCCTGTTCACATGCGCATGTGCCTACCGTCAATGTGATGACATGCATATGCGTTTCAAGAAGGTTCCAATGCGCATGCGCCGAGCGTTTCACAATTGTGCAGTATCTACTGTAGAAGCTGCTCAGCCAATGATATTGCTTACAGGAGAATCGCTTGACTTTTGAATCGCATTGATATTGATATTTTCAAAATAAAGAAAACCAAATAAAATACGGCAACATTACTCACCATAGACTTTCCCGATTAGCTGGCGCCGAGCCACTGCCAGTCCCGTATTCTTGATCATACACGTCTTTGACAGGTGACAGCGGGACTACTACACTTGTAGTCAGCTGATGAGGCTGGAAATCGCTTAGGTACATGCAAGTTTGCTCGAATCTGTACGCGAAATCCAGCTCAGGCTGCAGGTATCTGGGCGGGGACAGATAGCAAGGGTTGCCGGTCACCAGGTTTTCACTGACGGTCGGACCGTTATTGGAAGCTGCCGCTGTCGCTTTCGCATTGCTTGCCAGCGACTGACGTTTCTTAGTTGGTTTTAACACGACCTTTCGCCTTTTGCAGTCTCCATGATCATAGATACGGGAAAAACCAAGTGATACACACCAATACCCTCCAATAACATCGGGATCAATACGAAAAAACATGGATCGCTACATAACTTTTTCCTTATTGCACACTTCCACACATGAGCATCTGGCGAAAAGTCAGTTTTCGATAAAATACTGATAAATTTAAACAACTGTTGCCATCTTATCATCTGTTTCATTAATCGCAGCCCATATTAAATAAGCGTACGTTCGGTCGGGTTTTTGGAACACGGACTGCAGGTGTGCACTCATGGCGGGACGCTCCCGACAATAACCAGACCAGAAACTGTGCTTGTCTTTTTTTAATATGAAAAGCCTACATTGATACATTATTGTAACTTCTTCCTTCAGTCCCAAGGCCAATTTACAATTGACCACTGTGGTATTTTTTTTAAACACCTGCAAGTCGACACATTACTGAAGTGCATGCGCATTACAATTCATGAATATCTGCCATCTGGCGGATACGCAAAGAATTGCAACCAATTAAATCCGAACCATTATCAATAAACACATCAACCACGGGTGTGAATGCAACATGAATGCGGTATGAATGCGTTCAGAATGCGGCATGAACGTGGTGAAGTGCGGTGAAGTGCGTGGCATTCGGAAAAAAAACCCGAAAAAATTTGGAGATGTTAGAGAATAAAAGGGGCCGCGGCTGTAGCTTTCGGCTAATATATATGATGGGGTGTTCCTCCGTTCTGACTTTTTGTGACAAGACTGCTCCTATCCCTACATTAGAAGCGTCACACTGAACCTGAAAGTCCCTGGTGAAGTCCGGGGTGATCAGGATGGGATGAGCTCATAAGGCGTCTTTTAAGCTTTGGAAAGCTTTCTCCGCCTGGTCAGAACCCCTTTACCATGAATGAAATCTTCCCTTTCGTTAGGTCGGACAGAGGGGTTGAGAGGGTGGCAAAGACTGGTATAAAGCGACGATAGTAACCGGCCAGGCCGAGAAAGGATTTAACCTGTTTCTTAGTTAGTGGCCTCGGCCACTCCCTAATTGTCTTCAGCTTTGCCACCTGCGGTTTCACAAGACCTCTACAAACCATATACCTCAAGTACTAGGTCTATTCTAAACCAAGTACCCCAAGTACTAGGTCTATTCTAAACCTATGGCACACTTAGCAGGGTTTGCTGTCAGACCAGTTTCCACCAGAGAGTCTAGAACTGCCTGTACCTTTTCCAGGTGGGAGTCCCAGTCATTACTGTGAATGATCACATCATCCAGGTAGCTCGTGGCATAGTCTGTATGGGGCTTCAACACCCGATCCATCAACCTCTGAAAGGTTGCTGGAGCCCCATGTAGACCAAAGGGTAGGACCTTATAATGATATAGCCTGCCTGGTGTGGAAAACGCCGTTTTTTTCTTAGCGGCCAGTGTTAAGTTTCCTGCTAATACCCCTTAGTCAGATCGAGGGTGGTTAAGTATCGGGCATCACCTACCCTGTCTATCAGTTCATCCACCCGGGGCAGGGGCATAGGGTATGTGTCAAATTTGGAGACTGCATTTAGTTTCCTAAAATCATTACAGAACCTGATCGAGCCATCCGGTTTTGGAACCAGTACGATAGGGCTCGACCAGTTACTGAATGATTATGCCGAGGTCCAACATCTTCTGTACCTCCTCTTTAACGGCCTATCGCCTAGCCTCAGATAATCTATAGGGCTTAACATGTATGACCTTCCCTAGCTCTGTATGGATATTATGCTCAATAACTGAGGTTCTTCCGGGTACAGGGGAGAAAACTCGGGCATTGCGCACAAGAAACTCCTTTACCTCCTGTCTCTGAGGGCCAGACAAGGTGTCAGCAATTCTTACTTCAGGAATAGAAGGTTCCCTAGATGGAATAGTCTGAACTACAGTAAGCAACTCTTCCCTCTCTTTCCAGGGCTTTAAGAGATTCACATGATATAACTGTTCAGGCTTCCTCCTCCTGGGCTGGCTAATTCTATAGTTGACCTCCCCTACTCTTTCTAGGACTTCGTAGGGTCCCCGCCAGGTGGCCAAAAACTTACATTCCACTGTAGGTACCAGCACTAATACCTTATCTCCCGGCCTAAACACCCTAAGTCTGGCATTCCGATTATAAGAGTTCTGCTGTGATCTCTGGGCTTGCTGCATGTGTTGTCGCACAATTGGCAACACTGCTGCAATGAGATCCTGCATCTGAAATATGTTTGATTACGCTACGGTAGGGTGTTGACTCTGTTTCCCAGGTCTGTATGAGCATATCCAGTATACCTCGTGGGTGTCTCCCATAAAACAACTCAAACGGGGAGTAACCTGTAGAGGCCTGAGGAACTTCTCTTACGGCAAACAATAAATACGGTAAGAGAAAGTCCCAGTTTTTACCATCTCGGTCTATGGCCTTCCGCAACATATGTTTAAGAGTCTTGTTAAATCGCTCCACTAGGCCGTCGGATTGAGGGTGATAGACCGAGATGTGTAAATGTTTGATATTCAACAGTCTGCATAGCTCTTTCGTTAGCCGGGACATAAAAGGGGTTCCTTGGTCTGTTAATATTTCCTTGGGGATCCTGACCCGAGTAAACAATAACATTAATTCCTTGGCTATGCCTTTAGCGGATGTATTCCGGAGGGGAACCGCTTCCGGATACTTTGTGGTATAGTCTACAATGACTAAAATGTGTTGATGGCCCCATGCTGACTTAGGCAACGGGCCCACCCGATCCATTCCAATACATTCAAAAGGAATTTCAATAATGGGCAAGGGTACTAACGGATTACGGAACGATTTTACTGTTGAGGTAATTTGACACTATGGACATTTTTCACAATAATGTTCTACCTCTTTGTGTAGACCCGTCCAATAAAATAGCGCCTTTATTCTATCAGTGGTTTTCTCTACCCCTAGGCCCCCCCCCAGGATATGGCTATGGGCCAGGTCCAACACTTGACTTCTAAAGGATTTTGTCACCAGTAGTTGCCCTAACCTATCAGGGTCTTGTCTTTCTACCCTATACTGTACAATGAGTCATTGTTGTAGACAAAGTAGGGTGGTGATGGCGCATCCTCAGGGTTAACTGGTACCCCATTTATGCTCACTACTGTGGCATTGACGTTTACTAGCGTCAAATCGTCTAGTTAGGCAGAGGCAAACTTTACGTGAGCAACCTGTAAGTCCTGAAAATCCAGTTCTGGGGGGTCCTCAACCGCAGGTCCTTCACCTGCCATAACTGCTAACAGAGAACCGGGGTCTACTGGATCGGGAACCTCAGACACCAAGGGTACATCCTGAACACAATCATACTTTCTTTCCCACAGTTCCCAAACCCACAGGAAATCCTGGCCCACTAGTACCTCGTACATCAGATTCGGCACTACCCTGACCTGATGATGTACTGGGCCGCTGGGGTTTTCTATGTGCAGCCGGGTAAAAGCGATCATCCCCATGGATACAGGTTACCTGTAAGGAGATCCCAGGTAGAAACCCATACTTAACTAGATGTGCGGTGGCCAATGTAACAGAACTGCCAGTATCAAGCATTGCACTTACAGGTACCCCATCTACTTTGACTTCACACATCCTATTCCTCTCTAAATTACCCTTCTCTATAAGAGTCTGCTTAACAGCAGGAACCCCGCCCGAAAAATACCCCACAGAAATGTCACATTGCATTCGGTCAGAGTTCATTCGGCAAACTGCCGCCACATGTCCAAGTTCATGACATTTGTAGCACTCAGTGTACTTCCCAAAACTGGGTCGGGGGTTTTTCTCCAGTCCATTGGAAGGAGTGGGACTAGAGTCCATTCTATGGGCCGTGGGACATCCAACTCCTTTATGGGAGTCTGAGTCCTGTGGCCCGTTTGGCTGAGGAACAGTCTTACCGGACCTCCTGACGTTCGTGGATCGACAACCGGGAAACTCTTCGGGACTTGTATTCCGGTCCATCTCCTCAGCAGCAAAGTGGCGTTCCACTAAACTGACCAAGTGCTCTGCGTTTTGGGGGTCATTCTGGCTAACCCACTTCTGGATGGTGCGAGGAAGACCCTGCAGGAACCGGTCTTTGACAACCCTTTCGACAACGGCAGCGGCTGTACATTCGGCAGGCTGGAGCCATTTCTTCGCAGAGTGGATGAGGTCATAGAGTTTGGAGCATGGAGCCTTTTCTGAATCGTAACGCCAGGAGTGGAACCGCTGGGCCCGAACCGCGACAGTGACATCTAGCCGTGCCATAATCTCAGCCTTCAGAGTTTCATAGCTTTTTGCTTGCTCTGGCTCCAAGTCATAATAGGCCTTTTGCAAGTCACCCACCAGGAAGGGAGCAATCATTCCAGCCCACTGCACGGATGGCCATCTTTCGCGGGCTGCTGTACGCTCAAAAATTGATAGGTACGCCTCCATGTCATCATCCATCGTCATTTTCTGGATGAGGTGAGATTTTCTCTGGTGAGCGACCAGTGGGGCCCCGCTAGTCTGGGCGGTAATTCTTTCTCCCAACACTCGGAGCTCCTGGTGTAGACAAAGTTGCACCTCGTGTTACTCTTCTTTTAGCATCTGATGTAGGGACAGCGCCATCTGCTGTACTAACAATGCAGTACTTTCAGTTTGTGACTTTGTCATCTGTTGTAAACTCTCATTATAGGATTTTGACATCTCCTCTTGGGTCTTTGCCAATTGCTGAAACCCTGCATTAGGATACAAGCATTTTCTGTTTGTCTGTGCTGAAGCGTGGACAGAAATTCCTCAATTTTCCACTTTCACTGCCTTGTGGACTGCCCGCATTAAACTCCACCAATCGTGACGTCTCAGTCCCAGCGTAGGATCTTATGTCCAGATCAAAGGCAGGAAAACTTAGGGTTTGTGCACAGGAGGGTTTATTTACAAGGTACAAAGCAGGAACAGGATTAACTCATAACATAAAACAGAAACAAAAGACCTAACTCCTTTCAGGAGTTCTGACTAACACAGCTTAGTCCCTAACTGATAGTGGGAGAACTAAGCTCTTTCCCCACTTTACACACTGTACCTGCAGCTTTCCCTTTGCAGTCTCTCACAGGGCTGCCTGTGTGTGTGCCTTCAGATCAGCACAGCAGCAGCACAGGAAACTGTCTATGCTGCCTTTTACCTTGCAGCTCATTAATTAGGGCTCAGGTGAGAGGGAAGGGAACACACCGTGGAAAGTGCTGGGTCCTATGTACCTCCCCTCAAACTCTTTCTGCTTCAGTACATCACAATACATACAGATATAATTAAACTTGCTGTCCCCAGATGAGCA
The DNA here is from genome assembly GCF_040206685.1 of Ascaphus truei. Taxonomy (NCBI): domain Eukaryota; kingdom Metazoa; phylum Chordata; class Amphibia; order Anura; family Ascaphidae; genus Ascaphus; species Ascaphus truei. The sequence continues at coordinate 160,226,653 of NC_134485.1, forward strand.
AGCAAAGGGGACAGTATCTGCCTCTATCACAGTGGGGGTTCCATGCTTCTCCATGGGACTCCTTGTCGCGTTATCCCTTCGTTGCCATAACCATCACGGTTGTGTGATCGTGAGCAGTCGTGGCACTGAAGACATTAATGTAATGGAGTGCTCACCACAAACAAGGCGTGACCGCGAGGTCGAGGTGGGGATTTGATATAACACCAACCCACAGCCGTCTGGAGTGTAGATTGGTCGAAGTAGCCGGGTCGGGTAGGAGAGGTCTGGATGGTCAGTAATACTTGCCGAGGTCAGTGTTGAAGAGTAGTGGATCGTAGGAGGTACTTAGCCATGGTCTGGATTGGAGAGAGGCGGATCGTTGCGGTACTTTGTCGATGTCAGTATTGAAGAGGTGCGGATGGTCGTACATAGCCGAGGTCAAGAGAACAGAAGAGTGGAGTCCGGAAGAGTAGCCAAGGTCAGGAACAAGGAGCAGGACAACACTGTGGAGGCAAGACAGCAGTGAACACTTCGCTAGCAGGAAGGTTTATGCTCAGCCAATTTGCCAGTGTGGCAGCTGAGCATATAGTATAAAGGGAGATTGTCCAATGAGGTTGGAGCATACCCTGGAGTATGCCTGGCTGTGGTTGGCAGGAGAGATTTAGAACAGGTGTATACTCCGCCAGAGGAATCAGAAACAGGTGTAGTATAGGCAGAGGCGCAAGGAATGTTCTGTGCATGTGTGCGAGTGCAGCGCATAGGGGGCGCGCTGCGTGACAGTGGCGTCACCGCGCGAGTGTAGCCTGGAGGCGGGGCAAGTGGGGATGGCATTTAGTGCAGAGTGTGGTCCACGCGCGCCCCTAGATGGAATGCTGGTATTCGCCGACAGGTGAGATGTGCTGCAGGAGGCAGGAGAAGCGGAACACTGGTTTGGGGTAAGCGAGGAGCGCGCCGAGGATCACGGATCCTTACAGTTAAGTCTTGTTACACCTATATACAGTAGGACATTGGGGCAAAGAACTCTACACTGTATTTTATAAAGAGTACTTACTGTATCTTGTAGAAAAAATGGCAGGGCTGTTAATTAACTTTTGCATAGACAGTGTTATTTTAAATTTGCAAATAAAGAAGTATGGGTATGAAAATAACAGTAGAAGTACTTCCTCATAGGGAGCATGTTCTGGAGTCTGACCAAGATGGCTGCATTAGACTGAAGCTCCTTAAAATTAGATCTGTAATCCACAGCAATCCTAATTTTTCACCAGAAGAATAAACCAAACCTATCAAAGTGGACAGCAGATAACATAGGGATAAATTTGAGTCAAAAATATATATAGACGGACATTATTATTAAGTTAAATAAAAGAAAAGAAATCAGTGGAACCAGAGGCCTATTGCTCACCAACACAACAGACGTGAGGCCTGCCCGGCCAGACCCACCACTGGACCTCTGGGCGAACTCAGCAGGTTACGCAGCCTACCAATACCCGCACATCGATTAAAGACGAGGTGAGGAGGGGAGGGAGAGTGGGGCAGTTGAGGGGGGTGAGTGTGGAGAACCATCCTTAACCCTATGACACGTGGCCTCCATGGCTGAGTACTGTCTACCACTCCGTTTTAAACAGTCTTAAAGCATTCCCCATATCTAATACGACCCCCCCCCCCCGCCCACTGTCGGCTGGAAGGCTCCCCATGATAGGGACTCAATTACTGACATCGGGGCGGGTGCGGGCAGCAGAATGCGGGGGTTGCGGCGGCCATCTTCCCCCTGAGGATCTGCTGTCGGAGTGCGGAGTGCGGAAGAGGCCCGCTTCCACAGCTGTTCGGCTACTTCGCTGGGAAGGAGAGCCCGGGGGTTACCCCTTCCTCCCCCCCGTCCCGCTGGGGTCTGGGCGGCAGCGGCGGTTCCGCGAGGCGTGGACCGGCTAATAACAAGATGGCCACCGTCGTTCTGTGGGAGGGAGGGGAGACACGGAGGAGAATGTCCGGCCTGCCTGTGCTCTCTTGGCAAGCGTGATCCTACCGCCTCACAGGCATAGTAGGACCAGGGGGTGCAGGGACTCAGCCGGAGCGAAGAGGCGGGCCCACGGAGAGAGAAGGGGAAGCCCGACCAGAGCCCTAACTCTGAAAAAGGATGGCTGCTGGCTTATAGGGATACAGGAAGGAGCTGCCCTGCAAAGCTGCACTGTCCCCACCCCCACCGATCTGCACAGCCAAACTGCCCCCTCCCATCCAGCAAGGCAGCAAAAAATAACAGGGGCAGACACTGACAGCAGAAGGAGAGGAGTGAGGCCATTGGGTCACAGTATCACAGGGAGGGGAGGCGAGGGAATGCCCTGTGGAAAAGAAGAGTTTATACAGAGCTGAGCAGCCATCACAGCCTCCTCCATCAACCAATAATCACAAATCGAACAAAGACTTACCTGGAGGGAAAAGAGGTAGTTTCCAGCAATACAAGTATGGATACTTGAGAGAAGATATAATAACCCACAATAAATAATAATAAAAAAATAAATAAATAAGCAGTACAACAGGCTCAGCCTGATCTTGCTGAGGTGGGATGCTGGAGAGCTGCTTGCTCTGCTAGGATTACTTCAACTATTAGGTGATGCTTCCCGTTTGGTCAAATCCCCACCAGCGGAAAATGAATCAATGACTTTGACTTTATTCCATTAAAAAGTTCAAACAGGGAGAGGCGCATGCGCGACACCGAGGTGAATGGAATCCTGATCCCAGAGCTCCTCACCTGTCGGCATTCTTAAACATAATAAAAGCTGCAATTTTAAACACTCCCCGGCTCACTATACAGCAAAAGCTTTATAAAACTGCAGAGATGGCTTCAGGCAGAACTGCCCACACCAAAAGCCAGCCGGTTTCTACATATTTCAAGCGGAAAGCGGTGCCCCCATCAGACAAACAGGATAAGATGGTGTCTCCCCCCCACCCTGCTAGTAATGACCCCGAGGCAGATCCCCTCACAGAAGATGAAGTTGATGAAGAAGTGGTTCGCAGAAAGGACTTAAAAGAATTCTGCTCACAAATGAAAAAGTTTTTCAAATCTGAGCTATGGGCCCTCAGAAAGGACATAGATGCCCTGGGTGAAAGAACTGACACTCTTGAATCAAAGACTGACGAATCAATGGCTGCCATCTCCCATACACAAGAACAAATATCTCTCTGACTGACAAAGTTAAGTTCCTGGAGGATAAAGCAGAGGATGCAGAGAATCGTGACAGGAGATGCAACATTAGATTACGAGGAGTGCCAGAAAGCATCACTGACCCAGAAGATTTCACCCTCAGGTGGCTACAGCACCTCTTCCCAGACAAACCGGAGGCAGAGATAAGGCTAGATCGATGCCACCGAGCTCTCCGCGGGAAACTGCAGAGCGGGGACGCCCCCAGGGATATTGTCTCCAGGTTTCACCACTTCCGCACAAAGGAAGAAGTGTGTAGAATTGCCCGAGAGGCCAGGTCACTGGAGTTTGAAGGAGTAAAGCTCCAGGTATATCAAGACCTGGCCCCGGCTACCCTCATGAAGAGAAGAGCCCTGGCCCCCACCACACATGTACTGAGGGACAACAACATTAAATATCGGTGGCTGTTTCCTTGTGCCCTTCTTTCCATCAAGAACGGAGTAGCTCATTCCCTTTGGAAACCGGAGGATGGGGAGAGTTTCCTAATCAAACTGGGCATCCCCGGAGCCACCCGAAACATGCCGGGTTCCCCACTACCAAACCCTCCATCCACATCTAACAGCCCCCCGGGCCCCTCCATGTCCAAAGTGGGAGCCAACAAACCTAAGGGAATAACTACCCCTGAGGCATCAGGATCGGAGTAAACCAGTTCCCCGCACTTCTGATTTCACCCTAAGGTAAAACGCAAAGTTGATTGCTCAGAATACCCCTTCCCGCCAGTTCCCAGACCTACCTCCGCTCTCAAAATCCTGATTGTAACCCGGAGCTGAGCCGCACACCACTTTCGAGCAGCAGCCATCTTACCCCGATCCTCCCTGGTCCAGCGCGAGAGCTGCAATGAAGATGGCGCGAAACCGGGTATGACGTCATCTTCACCCCTCCACCTCTCGCGAGACCCAGAATTCATTTCACTCCGACGCCACCACCAAGATTGCCGCTGCCTCATTCAACAGAGGTCATGGAACCGGAGGCGGAAAGACCCCAGCTCACAAGGAAGCAGATGGAGGAGCAGACCGGAGGCTCCCTAGCCCTCGGAGATGTGCCACAACAGATTCCTCATTAAATATTTTCCCCAGTCATCGCCCTACTAACTAACACACTACGGTACCCAACACACAACACACCATAACACATCCCACCTAACAAAACGAATAAACTAACATTTCACACTGACTCATGTGGTTACATACCTAAAGGTATACTTGTCTATATATATAGATATACAGGTGTAGTTAAGGTTATATGTATTGTTAGATATGTCTCCACCCACACACGTACCACAGCTTAGCTACATATATCTGTGGATGGGAAAATATTTGTAGTAATGTATGTTAATGCATAGACCGTGCAATATACACATGAAGCATTAATTCGTTATGTGATATCGGATATATCAAGACACAATGTTACATGGGCATCTGCAACTATATGCATCTATAATCTGGGGCCGCACACTTGGTACGAAGATATAGATACAGATAGTGTAATATAAGTATAATACAGGGTGACATAGCTCGGTATAATAGAAAGAAGAAGAAATGGTGCTCTGAGTATATTTAGATTACACACCGCATTACGTGCAATGCAGAGTAGCAGACAGAAACAACATGTACCTAGGTTATATAGATTATACATAGGCCATACAGGCTTTATAGATTCACTACAGGATATCTCTAACTTTCTATAAAGCTGTAAGGGTTAAATAAGCTGCATAACTACCTATGTGACTACAGTAGAGGCAACGTTTATTCTAACATTTGCCGTAAACTAGCCGGGTTACATTCTGGGTATGTGCTGGGTATGTGCTGGGTATGTTCTGGGCTAGTTTGAGGCACGTTTAAGGCATTTCTGCATTGACTAACGACCCATAGGATTAACACAGCAGGGATCCCTGGCATTCCAATTCAGTTTGAATGGGACTGCCAGGGACCCCCGCTGTTAATCTGATAGGCCATTAATCAATGCAGAAATGCTGGGGCTAGTTTAAGGAAAGTTTAAGGCATGTGTTCAGAATGTACCTGGGTGTTTCCTGGGTTTTTTGGGGAATTGCCACTGGTTTTTGTTCGAATAAGAGTTGCCTCTACTGTACCTATTTGGATATCTGAAGTATCGGTTAGTTAGATATATTAACTATACGCAACCGGATTAAGTAAGTACCTAACCCCTGCTAATCCCATCTGTCTTTCTAATACTCGCAACTGATACACACCTGTTCCACCTCCCAGTTTTAAGTAAAAAGAGACAATAAATTTCTTGTCCCCCTGCCTGAACGGCGGATTAATATATTATTATATATTAATATATCTCCTCACTGACTTTGACTCTGGCTCGTCGCCACAATAAAGCCGAAACATCCAGCTTTTATCTAGCTGGGGGGGATTCGAGGAGGCACACTCTCTTCCTGACTGCCTCACGGATGGTTTGGGTATCTCATCAGGAACTATACATATCACTAAGGCTTCCAAAATGTACAATTCAAATCCTTAACTCAATACTTCAACAATAACTAAATTTTCTATTACAGGAAGTATTGTTAACTATGCTGTTCCCACAATAAGCAGTTATCACTATATTCGGTCCACGGGTGTCCCCCCCCCCGCGTTCGTTCCCGTGTATTTTAGTATGTATGCATATGCCTGTCTATTCGGCTGTAGGTCTATGTAAAGTTAGGCGGGGCCAGATGACTGACAATATGCTTTAATATATACTCCGGATACCTAGACTACACTCCTAATCGGGATAAATCGTCGATACGGGAGGTCTGGGCTCAAAGGCTCTGGCGGGTCCTGGGCGGTTTTCACAGTGAGTTTTACGTTCACCTACAGAAAGAGCCATATTTCTGTACTTACAGTTCACAGTTTAGGGTATATAACCTGTTTAATATCTGTTAAATATGTTCGAGCTATTTGCCCCAATTTTGTTTTGTTTTTCATTAGACGAATGCCGGCGGGCCCAGCCTCGTCGTGGCATATGCGTTCTCAAACCTGGTCCTCTAGTTTAAGGGACCAGCCTCAAGACCTAGGGAGGTCTGACTCAATTTTTGGAGGCGGCTCATCCGGGTGATGAGACCTGAAGACCCTCCCTCTAGGCGCAGTAGCCATCCTCGGGGCCCCCGAGGCAAGCACTTGTCTTCCCTTTTTCCCCCTACCTTTTTTCACTTTTCTTAATTTGTACATTACTTAATTTATTTTGCTCTTTCCCCCATGTAGCTTTCCCAGTACGTACAACCTTTCCCTCCCCCCGCCCCACCCAACCACACTCCCAGGATTCCGGGATCCAAGAGTCACACTCCAGACGCAAGCAGGAAAAGACAAAGATAAGACTACTTCGGGCAACGGTAGCAGTGAGTATCCATCATACGACACATCGTACCTCCTCCCTATTGTACAATGGCATTAAACTTAATCTCACACAACATTAAGGGCTTTAATAGCCCAATTAAAAGAAGACTAGCCTTCTCTGACTATAGGCGGAAGCAAGCTGAAGTGTTGCTCCTCCCGGAGACACACTTTAGTAAAAACAATACACCTACAATTTTAGACAAGGGCTTCTCCCAGTTCTATACAGCTTCGGCGCCCACCAAAAAAGGCGGTGTAGCTATACTCTTTAGTAACAAAACTCCATTTGTAGTCCAAACAGTGAAAAAAGACACGGAAGGCCGTTTTCTAATCCTTGTAGGCACTATACATGAACAACATATCACCTTAGCATCCCTATATGCCCCATGTATACAAGATGCTGCATTCTTCAATAAATTTTTCCGAATCTTAAGTTCAATATCTCAAGGCAGCATAATCCTTGCAGGTGATTTCAATATAGTAATGCAAGCTTCCCTAGACAGATCAGGGGGAAAAGACTCAGACAACAAAAAAGCTCATTCCTCCCTACTTAAAAACATTAAAGATAACCAATTAGTGGACATTTGGAGAGAGACACACCCGACGAGTAAGGATTACACTTTTTACTCCCACCCACACACAACATATAGCAGAATCGACTACTTCTTCGTTTCAGGTCAACTGGTCCCTATGGTCGCTCGTTCCGAGATCCATGATATTTCATGGTCCGACCATGCACCTATAGAGCTACGGGCACTAAAATTCAGGCCTTTAGACCAGGGGCGACCTGGAAACTAAATGAATCAATCCTACTCTGAATGGAAACTAAATGAATCAATCCTACTCTTGAGTACAAACCTGTACTCTGTGATGCCATAGGTCAAGATATTGATCAATTCTTTAAGCTAAATACAGGCTCTGTGGAATCCCATATTACACTTTGGGAAGCTCACAAAGCTACACTGAGGGGCCTATTAATCAGCATCACCGCTAAAAGAAAACGGGAGAGAGACGCCAAAATTGTTATTCTCCAAGACAAACTCCACTCTCTACTAGTATCTCACAAGTCTCACCCAAACAAACAAACACTTTAAAAGATACCAAAATTGAACTAAACATGTTATTAACTTCCAGGGCCGATAACTCACTAAGCTGGTCAAGGAGGAAGTTTTATGAAAAAATTAACAGGCCGGATACGATGCTAGCACGTGCGCTAAAAGAGAGACAATCAAAGTTTAATATCCAAGCTTTACGCTTAAAATCTGGCATCCACACATCCAACCCCCAAAAGATAGTAGAAGAATTTGGTTATTTCTATGGCTCCTTATATGATGGGAAGAAAGTGGCACATAACAGCAAACGAGCAAGGCTTTAAGAGATTTCTTGGCCAGCTCAAAACTAGAGAGATTAACAGAGAGCGATCGAAACAAGCTGGGCGCTGACTTCACATTGAAAGAAGTGTCACAGGCTATCAAAGAACTCAAATCATCAAAGGCACCGGGTCCGGATGGCTTCTCAGGGCTTTAAGGAATTCTCAGAATTACTTGCCCCAAGGCTGCTCCACATGTTCAATGCGATCTTAGCTGGAGCCCCAATCCCCAGAGATATGCTGCGGACATCTATATCTCTAATACATAAGCCTGGGAAAGATCCGCTTCATTGTACAAATTATAGACCTATATCATTAATCAATACGGATATCAAATTATTCGCTAAACTCCTGGCCAACAGATTGAGTATAATCCTACCCAGACTAATACACCCAGATCAAGTCGGCTTTATTAAGGGAAGGCAGGCAGCGGACAATACCCGACGATTTATTGATCTGCTTGAATTGGCAAACAAAAATAACATGTTATAATATGTTATTAAGTCTGGATGCAGAAAAAGCCTTTGATAGGATTGACTGGCCATATCTTAAGGAAACGCTCGCAGCATTTGGATTCGGGGATTAGGTGAGCAGAGCAATTATGTCTCTATACTCAGGCCCAACAGCCAAGGTTATACATCAGGGTTTCCCCTCACTCCCATTCCAGATTCAGAGCGGCACGAGACAGGGGTGCCCATTATCCCCTCTCCTGTTTGCCCTATGTATTGAACCTCTGGCGGCGCACATCCGAGACAACCCAGATATCTCAGGGTTAAACGTATATTCACAAACACATAAGGCGGCCCTGTATGCGGATGATATCTTATTCATAATCTCAAAGCCCCTCACTTCCCTCCCAAACCTATTTGACCTACTTGACAGATTCTCCAAAGTCTCTGGATTTAAAATAAACCAATCCAAATCGGAAGCTCTAAACATTAATCTCCCTAGTCATACCGAGAAATTGTTAAAGCTCAACTTCCAGTTTAATTGGCAAAATAAATCCATAAAATACTTAGGTATTCAAATTACAAAAAACGCTAAAAATATCTATTCCGCAAATTATCCCAACCTAATTCGGTCCTTGAAAAAAGACCTCTCCAGATGGGCCTCCAAGCAAATTTCATGGATAGGTAGGATACATAGCATCAAAATGAATTTACTACCCCGTATCCTATACCTCTTCCAAACTTTACCAGTGCCACTCAGAATGAAAAATATACTCTCGCTTCAGTCTGAAATTTCTTAATTCATCTGGAAGGGGAAAAAACCGAGAGTCAATAAAACAAATATGAAAAGATCTGTATTAGCAGGAGGCTTAGCAGTACCCTGCCTGTTATCGTATAAAGCGGCGCAATTAAGTCACATCATACAATGGCACTCCGATCCTAAATTGAAAAGATGGGTGGAGTTGGAAGGTGCTGGTTCCCCATTGGACCTTAGCAGCTTAATTTGGCTACCTAAAAGTTCCAGAAAACACATTGATTTGCCGCTCACCTCAATGACTAACTCGTTATCGGTCTGGGAAGCTTCAAAAATTAAGAATTCTCTCACATCAGTCAACTCCCTAATGTCCCCCATATGGAATAATCCGAGGTTCGCACCTGGTCTAACAGGCAGTAATTGTTCAATATGGAGATCAAAAGGATACAATAGGATCAAAGACCTGGAGGGTTTTGATCTTAAAATTAAAACATTCGAACATATCAGATCAGAACAAAATATTCCCCACTCAGAATTCTTTAAATATCTCCAGATAAGAGCATTCTACAACAAATTGGCCCCATACCCCCCCCCCTGACAAAATTCGAAAAGCTCTGTCGGGCAGAAACCGACACTAAGGGACTTATATCAGCAATATATGGAGAGGTAGTCGATTTCTCAGCCTCACACCAACACACCCCAGCTTTTAGAAACCAATGGGTGACAGACCTAGGAGAGATCCTTGAAGAGGACGATTGGAACACCATATTCCTAGCCACGGCCAAAAGTTCTATATGCACCACACTAAAGGAGAACGCATATAAAGTACTCATGAGATGGTACCTCACCCCACTAAAATTATCTAAGTTCGTGCCAGGTTCCTCTCCTCTGTGCCCCAAGCAGTGCGGGGGAATGGCCGACATGTTACATATGCTGTGGTCTTGCCCACGAATAGCCCAAATATGGGAAAAGATTAGGAATTGGATACAGAGGATTTTTAACCTCACTATTCCCCCAGATCCTTGGCTGTTCCTCCTGAACAGACCTCTAAAAGATCTAACACAATCAAAAAATAAATTAATTGCTCATTTTGCAATTGCAACGAGGTGTGAGATCGCAGCACTATGGAAACGCCCCGACATACCAAACATCCCAAAGATTCGGAATCGATTTTGGTTTATCTGCCAGATGGAAAAGTTAAGGAGTCTAGTTAACGACACTGGTGACAATTATCTAAACGTCTGTCTGCCATGGCTGGCACAGACAGACATCGCTGGGGTTGAGCGTAACACAATTTGGCATTGATAATGGTAGATGCGTTCTCCTCTAGGAGTGAGTGATCTCAAAGATCCCGTTATATCTTATCCGTCTCAGCACACAGGAGCCAGCTTGCACATTTTACTGCCAACAACTGGAATACCTCACTTGACCCGGCGATCCCAACATCTAGAAATAAGATACCTCCCTTCCCTATCCCCTCTACCAACTCCTAATCCTCCTTCCTCTACCCCAACCCCCCCCTTTTTTTTTTTACCCCCAACCCCTGTTTAACCCCGTTTTCCACGGCTCAGTAGGGCGCGAAAAGTCGTGGAACCCCCACTTTATACACAGCACAATGTTTCAAAGATTGTATTTATTTTATTGCGATGCACAAAGTAACTATGTAATGTATGTTTTATTGTATTTCATGCACAAAACATATTTCAATAAAACACAAGTTATAAAAAAAAAAAGTTCAAACAGGGAGACTTCCGATGACGTCAACGGGTATGGACGCTTGAGGGACTCACTCCGCAGCCCATCTCTAATCTTAAATTAGTACAAGCACCAAACAGTACTAAACGCTATCAAATGATACCTCACAATGCGCTGAATAGCAGAGATGGCAAATAAGAACAAAAAAACGCTTCCCAGAGCGTATTAGCCTATTTTCCCCCGAGTCTGCGCCAGAGATTATCCAGTGAAACCTCACAAGATGGCGACGGGACATGTGCTCCAGATGGAGCCAAAGGCGAAATGGCGCCGGTGGGTTCAGGCCCCGCAGGGGAAATCACACAAGCATGTATGGAGAAACTTTTCTCCAGGATGCGAAAAGGTTTCCAGGAGGACCTGAACAAGGTCAACAATACCCTGAAAGGGGACATGGAGGCCTTAACGAAAAGAACAGAGGTAACGTAACAGAGGATGGAAGACATCGAAAACGCACAATCAAACACAGAGGATGACCTAAATAGAATGGCGTACGAGATAAGAACTTTAAAAGAATCTATCGAAGATCAAGAGAATAGAGAGAGGCAACAGAATATCAGGGTGCGCAATATACCGGAATCAATTCCAGCTTAATCCCTACGTACATATCTGAGGGAATTATTTCTTGAGCTGGCACCTGAATTGTCCCTGGGAAATCTGAAGCTAGATAGAGCAGACAGAGCTCTTGGCCCTAAATTCTCTGACCCCAAAAAAACAAGGGATGTACTCGTTAGGATGCGTTCTTTTTGGTAATACGAATGAAATCTAACAGCAAGCAGGAATAAAGGAACAATTTATTTCAAAGATACACCTATACAGATATACTCGGATCTCTCCAGAGCAACTATTGAAAGAAGGAGAGAGCTAAGACCCCTCAAGAACTTGCTGAGAAATAAGAAAATCAAGTACCGCTGGGGCTTTCCTTTTAAATTGATAGGGCTTGCGGAGGGTAAATTCCATACAATATCCTATTCTACATTATCCTATTATACATCTCCCGATTCCTGAAGGCACTGGGCCTCCCCTCCTTGAATGAAGGAGCCGAAGATGAAGGTTCCCACAGATCGCCCTCCCCAAGAAGATACCCGAGGGCATCACAGAGGATCGCATCCCAAAGGAACCCAAGAACGGAGGACTAAAGAAAAAGAAGAGCGGAATCCCCACCTGCTTCACCAGAGCGGAGCTAACCGATGGAGCCTTGGGCCTGCCATACCGACAGGAGCTCTACCTCCAGATGATGGAGGGTCGGCGCTCCAGTGAGGCGGGGGAGGGGTGTCTATGTCACCGCTGACTTTCCGCCGCCCCCCCCGTTCTATGAGTCTGACCCCGGTGATCCTCTCCGAACCGGCAGGCCCCTGCATTGGATTGGGGTCGCTTCCCCCCCCTCTCCCCTCACTCCGCCATCCACTCTCCCCACTCCCACCCCCCTCCTTCCCCGAGGTTGAGTTGGCTATCACCCCCTGAGCTGTCTGTAAGGACGCCGCATCTCCTACCTCCCATGGCGTCCCGCTCCTCAGCTCTGGCGCTTGTCTCCTCCACCGCCGGGGCACCCGGCATCCGCCCTCGCATCGCCTCCTCTCAGATGTGCGCGCCGCAAGGGCAGACCCCCTGCACACGCCGACGCCTGCGACTTGCCTCCCCGGCGTACTTCTGCTTCCGCTGCCAGCGCGCGCTCACAAGAATGGCCACCTCCACTGCCGCCAATGATCTTGTTTCTCTCACACCTGTCCTGCATCCAGCCTCAGCCTATCAGTGCTCTACCTATGTCTGACCTCACTGCTGGTAGTTCTCATTGGTTCCTCTCGGTATATAATGCTACCAGCCCAGAGCTGATTGCAGAGCATAGTCAGTCTTTGGTTGTGCTTTCTACAAGCTACTTTGCCATCTGTTCCTGTCTCCTTGTTATAGATCCTGCTCTGTATCCGGATTCCTGACTTCTGTCACCCTTGAACCCTGGCTCTCTTATCAGACTTCTACCTTCTCCTCTCCTCGACCTCTGGCATTGGACTATGACTACTCTTGACCTCTCCAACCCTGATCACGGCAAGTACCTCTACGATCCGACACTCTCCTACCCCGACCCAGGCTATCCTTAACTACTCCGCTTACCGGACCCGCTCACGCGGTTGTAGGGCGGTGGTTTACCTGTATCCCCACCTCGACCTCGCGATCCAGTCCGGTTTGTGGTGAGCACTCCTATACTCCCGTGACACTGTCATGGAGTTTTTCAACACCCCCTGCATCCCCCACCCCCCTTCCGTACCTGCTCCGGGGAAGAAGAAACTCGAGCATAAGAGCCCACGCAGAGTGCTCACACTGTCAAGACCAGTATCCGAGAAGCCGGGAGCAACGCGGAGGGCTCCGAAGGAGAGATCAATGCTGGGTCCCTGCAGACTCCGGCCTATCGGGTTAAGATGTCTGATGTTTTATATATAACAAGTACCAGCAAGGGTTCCCAATAAATGCAAGACAGGTCCTGATGGATTCTTCCTTCCCCCCTCCCCCATCTCCTCCATCCCCCACCTCCCCCATCACTCCCCTCCCCCTCCCTCCTCTCCTACTCCCATCCCTCCCCTTCCCAAAAGTGGAAAACGTTTGCTCAGATCTATATATAGGTTGAGACTATTCTCAGAGTAGGTTAACAAAACACAGAACCACAGCAAGCTCTTTTTGGGAAACTCTGAGCCACCACAAATATATATATATATATATATATATATATATATATATATATATATATATATATATATATATATATGTATATGTGTCAAAATGGTGTGCTATTGAGCGTGGCATATGTATACAACAGACGACAGAGAAGCCCAATGCTACATCCAACATGACAGAAATACACAGTAAAATACTTATATATTCTCTTGAAATAGGGTCATTTAGTTTAACTCTTTGGCCAAAGCGTTGTAAGCTTGCGAGCCATGACAAGGCAGACACCTGTTCGCAAGGCCTAACACTACCAGATAAAATACTAATATACCTTTTTTACAGGCTTGCACAACTTGTAAAGCGAGAAGGGCCGAACTGCTCCAAGGAAAACAGATTTGGGCATCATCGTCGTCGTCGTCATCATCATCTCTCCCCCAGCACGTCTCATCATCATCATCCTCATATCTCCTCCAGCACCCCTCATCAATCTCTCCCAGCACCTCTCATCATCATAATCCTCATATCTCCTCCAGCACCCCTCATCAATCTCTTCCAGCACCCCTCATCATCCTCATATCTCCCCCAGCACCCCTCATCATCCTCATATCTCCCCCAGCACTCATCATCTTCATATATCTCCCCCAGCACCCCTCATCATCAACCTTTGTGAGACTCACCCTCTATCTCACACCCCCATCTCTCCTCCTCACCCATACACAATACTCCCCCTCCATATAACACACAATACCCCCTTGCAGACCACACACATCCCACCCACTGCAGCTCACCCCCTGCACCTCACCTGACTCTACCCCCTGCACCTCACATCACCACCCCTGCATCTCACTTCACCCCACTACACCTCCCCCCTGCACCTCACTTCACTCTCCCCCTGCACCTCACAGCACTCCACTACACCTCCCCCCCTGCACCTCACCTCCCCCCCTGCAACTCACTTCACTCACTCCCCTGCACCTCACCTCATCTCCCCCCTGCACCTCACCCCCCACCCTCCGCACCTCACATCACTCCCCTGCACCTCACCCCCCCTCCCCCCCTTGCACCACCCCTCCACCCTTGCACCTCACCTCCCCTCCCCCCTTGCACCTCACCTCCCCTCCCCCCCTTGCACCTCACCACCCCCCGGCACATCACCCCTTCCCCCCCTGCACCTCACCCCCCATGCACCTCACATCACTCCCCTGCAACTCACCTCCCCCCCTTACACCTCACCTCCACTCCCCCCCTTGCACCTCACCTCCATTGCACCTCACCTCCCCCCCTTGCACCTCACCTCCCCCCCTGGAACCTCCCTCCCCCCCTCCATTACACCTCACCTCCCCCCAACGGCACCTCACAGAGCAGGCAGGACTAGCACACTCGTGCTGTCCTGAGAGCAGGCTCGAGGAGGAGGAGGTGGGGGCTCGGGGCTTCCGGGCGAGAGAGGAGGGGGGCTCGCGAGAGGAGGGGGGGCTCACAGCTCAGGAGAGGAGGGGGGGATCGAGGCTCAGGAGAGGAGGGGGGCTTGCAGCTCGGGAGAGGAGGGGGGGCTCGCAGCTCTGGAGAGGAGGGGGGGCTCGCAGCTTGGGAGAGGAGGAGGGGTGGCTCATGAGAGGAGGGGGGGCTTGCGGCCAGGAGAGATGGGGGGGATTGAGGCTCGCGGGTGGGAGAGGAGGCTCGGGAGGGATGAGGATGGGGAAAGCCGCGGGCCACGTGTTGTGCAGGCCTGCTCTATTAGGATTACAATTCTCATTTACCTCTATTAGGAGGGAGAAAGAACACAGTGGGTCTATATCCAGCAGAATGCAAGGACCTGCAAACTAGGGAAGTGGGGAGTGGCAGGCTTAAAACCTGGGAAGGAGGAGCCACTAACCTCCAACAGCTGAAACAGCTGAGAATAGGTTAACAAAACACAGAACCCCAGCAAGCTCTTTTTGGGAACCCCTGAGTCCCCACAAAATTTATATATATGTATCAAAATGGAGTGCTATTGAGCGTGGCATATGTATACAACAGACGACAGAGAAGCCCAATGCTACATCCCATGACAGAAATACACAGTAAAAGTTATATACTGTATTCTCTTGAAATAGGGTCATTTAGTTTAACCCTTTGGCCAAAGCGTTGTAAGCTTGCGAGCCACGACAAGGCAGACACCTGTTCGCATGGCCTAACACTACCAGATAAAATACTAATGTAATGGTGTTTGCCCGGGCCCATCTCATATTGACCCCCTTCTGTGGACACCGACCTCTGTTACATGAAGTGTAGTGTGGTGCACTTGCTGGCTTACAGAATCCCTGAGTATCCCGTGATGGAATGGGGGATAGCATCAGGACTGGCTTATGAGGTAGTGCTGAGTTATACTCACTCATGGTACAGCGCCTCCATCTCTTCCAGACCCCCAGCGTAGTAGGGAGGAGTCTCTGAAAGAGAACCTCTATGTGTATCTTCTCCCTGAATGACTCCAGGCAAGAAGGGTTCTTTGGCAACAGCATACTTTATTTTGTCAGACAATGGCAGGCTGCCCATCATTGCAGCCTGGTCTTCAGCCGCTCATTATAGGTTGCCAACCCAAACAAAGTCCCTGACAGTACACTCCGAGGAAAGGGCACTGAAAGCAGGTCTAGCTCTTCCCTTACTCCCTGGTGGAGTAAGAGGAATAGTCTTCCACACCTCTCCCCTGAGGGAGGGCCACAAACCCTGCCAGAGCCCTGACAGTTTGCTGGACAGACTCACCTCACTCATAGGTGGTGAGGCACAGTGCTAAATACAGGAAGTGTTGTGCATTAAATAGCTCCAATAGGCACCACACCTGTGTCACTGTAATTGGACACAGGGGCTGATGACACTACCTTTACCAGATACTACACAACACAGGAGTGTGAGGGCAAACCCCATGATTACTCCTGGCAAACCTGCCCTTAACAGGGACTATTGCACAGGAGGAGAAAGGCATGTAACCCCAAAACTGCACAGGATTACACTCTCCCTCTGGTGGATCCAATGGTCCCCACTTGGTCCTAAATTTGCTGGGCTTTCCTTCAAATGAACAACCTGCAAAACATAACAATACAACAGTTATACATCAATACAAAAATACAATTACAAATACATAATACAGTACCGACACACTTTATTCTCGCTCGGCTAGTCTCGCGAATTCGGGTATACCCGAATGTGTATTCAGGTTTCTGATCGTTTTCTGCCGGAGTGCATTGCGTTATTTTCCCGGCAGGGATTTAAGCATTTTATTCCGGCTGGCTGAAATACTGCAATGCCGTGTAAATACACATGGGGGCGCTTGCGAGCTGTTCTCTTTGAAGCCATCCCCTATAATGAATTGTAATGCAGTATATATACTGTATATATATATACTGTATTACAACAACCCCTATAAGCCCTAACATACAGTACTGTACACATACAGTACTGTATATGCACATACATAAATGATACTACTGTATGGGCGGCGGGGGCAAGATGTGTTTGCAGCAGAGAGAGATCCGCTGCTCTCTCTCTGCGCAAACATCCGCACATTAAAAATTATTTTAAATACATTTTTATTAATAGTGTAGATGTGCAGGGGGTCTCCGGAGCTGAACCGCGTTGGTTTCAGGTCTGGGGACCCCCTGCTCCCCGAGATACAGCCCCCTTTATGAGGTGCCAGTATCCCTCTGCTTGTTTTAAAGGGCCCGACCACGTGATCGCGGCCTGTAAACCAAGCAGAGCAGAGGGATACCGGCACCCCCTAAAGGGGCCTGTATCTCGGGGAGCAGGGGGTCCCCAGACCTGAAACCAATGCGGTTCTGCTCTGGAGACCCTCTGCACATGTACAGTATCAATAAAACACATACAGTATACAGTATAAATAAACACTCGTTCTTTACCTTAGCGGCTATGCGCTATGGTAAAGAAGCAGCATTTCTGTATTTTAATAATATTGTACAGTGAGCAGGGGGTTCCCTGAGCCAGAAATTAATGCTCAGGGACCCCCCCTGTTTCTGCTCAATATTATTAAAAATACAGAAATGCTGCTTCATTACCATAGCGGATAGCCGCTAAGGCAATGAAGGGGTTAACCCACCGTGCCCGCTTTATTGTGTGTAGTGGGGATGGGTGAGGGGGGTATTTGGCCCTTGGTGTGAGTTTAGGACTTGCGGGGGGGTTGCGGGTGCACTTAACCCCTTCACGACCGTAGCAGTTAATACCGCTACGGTCATGAAGGGGTTAAGCCCTCCCGCTACCCCCCGCAAGCCCTAAACAAGCACCGTTGGGGCTAGTACCCCATTCACCCACCCCGCTACCCACAATAAAAAAAATACACACACACAGCAGCCGCCAAAAAATAAATAAATAAATCTAAATAAATAAATAAATAAATGACAATAAATACATTTGAAATACATTTTTATTGATAGTGTACATGTGCAGGGGGTCTCCGGAGCTGAACCGCGTTGGTTTCAGGTCTGGGGACCCCCTGCTCCCCGAGATACAGCCCCCTTTATGGGGTGCCGGTATCCCTCTGCTTGGTTTAAAGGGCCCGACCACGTGATCGCGGCCTGTAAACCAAGCAGAGCAGAGGGATACCGGCACCCCCTAAAGGGGCCTGTATCTCGGGGAGCAGGGTGTCCCCAGACCTGAAACCAGTGCGGTTCTGCTCTGGAGACCCTCTGCACATCTACACTATCAATAAAAATGTATTTTAAATGTATTTATTTATATTCATTTATTTATTTAGATTTATTTATTAATTGTGCTGCTGCTGCAAGTCCTAAACTCACACCAAGGGCCAAACACCCCCCTCACCCCCAATAAAAAAATTCACGCACAGCAGCCCCACAATTAATAAATACATCTAAATAAATAAATAAATACATGAAGAGAAATAAATATACAGTATACTGTATATATATATACTGGATATATATACAGTATATATATAATAACAATCCCTATACATATACAGTTTATACTGTGTATATATATACACTGTATACACACACATATATATATATATCAGCCCAGAATTCCCAAAGGAGAAAAAGAAATTCAGAGGGATCAGAGGAGGAAAAAAGAGACAAAGAAAGAAGGATAAGGGACTAGTGGTGGCCGCGCCAGTGAAGTATGGTATCTACAACCTATCCACACATGAACTTACACCTTATCATATCTCATTACTAGCAAAAGGTCTCTCATTTTCACCTAGCAGTCTACCTAATCAGTTTGAGCTGTTTGTGGATCTTAACAGGTTCATACGCAAGCTCACCCTGATGAGACATTTTTCATCTAAAAATAGAGAGTCAGTAGATAATATAGATACCAACTTTAATACACAGGAACAAGTATGCATTCGTGCACTTACCTCCATTCTTGCAGAAAATGATATTATTGAGAATCTTTCTACTAGTACACAAATCAATCATGTGTGATTCAATTTTATCACACAATCTTACTACCCATTTTGAACCAGACTTGACTGGGAGGCCGATATTTGATCAGGCTTCCCAGCCCAGCCTCCGGAACCACTGTGGGGAATCACCCCAGCACTTGGTTCAGGATTCGGATCTGGCCCTGGACTTCAAGCACTCACCCTTTCATCCTGTCTCTACTTATTTTCCCTACCATTCCAAGGGGAACTTCATTGATACCTTCTACACCATTGTTCTGAAGGACCTTGAACAGCTATGTCAGACTAATACTCATCTGACACACAGGAATCTGAGCAGGGGGGAAGAATTGGCTTTGAAAAACCTTAAAGATAACACCAATATTGTTGTAAGACAAGCTGATAAAGGTGGGGCTATTGTCTTGCAGGACAGACAGGACTATGTGTCCGAAGCGGCCAGCCTCTTAATGGACAGCTCATCCTATCGTATACTGGATCAGGATCCAGTTGTAGACTTTCAGTTGGCCTATCAAACACTTATTCACGATGCACTAAGTATGGGCATTATCACTAAAGTAGAGAGCACTTTTCTGTTTATCAGACACCCTAGAACACCTGTTTTTTATCATTTGCCCAAACTGCACAAAGACACCACACCCCCCCCTGGTAGACCCATTATCTCGGGGGTGGGATCAATGACGTCGAACGTGTCCCAATATGTTGATTATTTCCTTCAACCGTATGTGAAATTGCTACCATCTTACATTAAGGACACGTTGCACGTCATTGACTCCACCTCTGAGATCACTTGGAAAGACACATTTTGTTGGGCTACATGTGATGTATGTTCTCTATACACCTGCATAGATCACACTAAGGGCCTAGAAGCCATCAATCATTTTCTATCATTAGATTCCAATTTACACGTGTCACAAAAAGATTTTATTTTATCTTGTATTACATTTATTTTGACACACAATTATTTCACTTTTGATGGTACTTTTTATTTGCAGACCTGTGGAACAGCCATGGGTACCAGATTTGCTCCCAGTTATGCGAACCTTTTCATGGGGTTGTGGGAGAACCTCCATGTTTGGGGGAATGCACGACTGGTGGCTGGTCTGGTATTCTATGGTCGTTTCATAGATGATATCATTATTATTTGGGATGGTGATAGGGGCCAGCTGAGAGATATACTGGAATCATTTAATGATAACAACATGGGGCTTAAATTTACCCATACCATACATCCAGATACGGTGGTGTTTTTAGCTGTGAACATTTTTAGCTGTTCATTGATAGGTCGGAGATGAGGATACATAGTAAAACACACTTCAAACCTGTCTCTACCAATGGGTACCTGCAATACGGTAGCAACCACTAAAAAAAGTGGTTGAACAACATCCCCAGAAGCCAATTCTTTAGGATCCGTCGTAATTGTTCCCTCAACTCAGACTTCTGCGATCAGGGAGAGACTCTTATTAACAAGTTTCTCCAGAAGGGGTTTGATGGAACGGTGGTGCGGAGGGCGTTCGATGACGCTCAAAGTATTGATAGGAATGCCTTACTCAAGAGGTCCAGGACCAGACCTGACCATGCTGGCCTTGATCCAGAGGTGGACAGATCTAGCGGGAATCCTTTGCATTCTTTTCCAAAGTTCATTACTAAGTACAATAGATTGGCCTATCAGGTCAAACATATTATTAATAGGCACTGGAACATTATTCAAAATGATCCCATTTTAGGTCCCAGGGTGCCATCACGAGCTCCTATTGTCTTCAAAAAAGCAAGATGCCTAAAGACCATGATTGCCCCAAGTAGACTTAAGCCAACTATTAAACCACAACCCCTGACATCTAAAAAGGGTAATTTTTCCTGTGGTAGAACTAGGTGCATCACTTGTGGGCATTTAAGTAAAATTAACTCCTTTAAATCCTTTTCTAACGGCTCTGAACATGAAATCAAACATCATATTACCTGTTTGAGTACATACATTATATATCTCATTTCCTGTCGTTGCGGCCTACAGTATGTGGGCCGCACGTCTAGGACGATTAGTACTAGATTTCTTGAACATCGTAGAAATGTCAAACATGGCCTTCAGTCGCATTGTCTGTCACGACATTTTGACACCATGCATAATAAGGATCCCTGCTCTCTGTCCATCTTTGGTATCGAGGCCATCTCACCTTCCCTATCGGAGGGTGATAGGTTCAAAAAATTGTGTGTCAGGGAGACCTACTGGATATATGTTCTTGGTACATTGGTTCCGGGGGGTCTCAATGACACAATAGATATCAGTACAGTAGTTTAGTTACATCCATTTGTCCACTGTGAGGTTTGGCGCTTAGCTGGGAGGTCTGGGTTGAACAATTTATTTTGTTCCCTCCTTGTGGGTGCCATTACACCACAGTGGCTCAGTATTTCTACATTTATATTTGTATACCAAATCATTTTCACATTTACATTATTCATATGTGTACCATTGACTTTGCTTGCGTGACCACCATTGGTTATTCCTTCATTATTTAGACATTATCTCATTATACTTTTATCTCCATTTGTACTTTTATTTTTATGTTTATTTTAATTTTTATTTCTATTTCTATTTTTTTTTTTTTTTTAATTCTTAATTATATTTACATTTATTATTTTATTATTATTTCCCATTCTATGTTCAGCATCTATATATATATTTTCCCTATATATATTTATTACCTATTTTGGTCCACACCTTCAAAAAAATTTTTTTTTTTTTTTTTAATTTCATTTTTATGTTCCTTTTTTTTTTTTTTTTTCTTTTCTCCTTTTACCTACATTATATATATATATATATATATATATATATGTCTCACTACCCCTTTTTTAGTTTTTGGTCTCATGTTTCCTTACCCGGGTTTCTCTTGGTTTCTTTAGCACTTATGTTGTCTCCTCCTATATTCAGTGGTTATATAGCCATCTCTCTATACTTAGAGTATTGTTTACCACATATTGACATCTGTTTACTGTATTATATATATGTTACTATGCAAGTCAACTACCAATGACATTCTACTTAACTTTTCAGGTTAACCTTTTTTGGCTGACTTGTATGTTTAATTTCTGGTCTATAATTGTGATATATATTTTATGCATTAGTTGAAGCGTCTAATACTATATGCTATAACATACTTGGTCTTTAGGATTAAAATTGTGAATCCTTATCTATGTGTGCTCTGGCATACGTATATAGGGGTTAATCCAACCCTAATACTCATCATGTGTATCTCATTACTAATCCTCTGCCTCCTATGATCTTATTGGTCATGTGTACTATATAACTGTATGTAATGCCTATGCTACTACTCCTGATGAAGTCTCGCTTGAGACGAAACGCGTAGAGATTGCTGTGGAGCCTACTGTCCAGTTTATAAATTTTATTTGCACTCATCTACATTATTGCACTCCTGCTGCTTTGCTAGCATTTTGCTACCAGCCATTCAGACATTTGAGTTCCTGTTTACACTGTGAACTCTCCCTGGCTGAAACCTCGCTGACATCATCGAGTTCACGCGAGACTCTATTCAGTGTATGCTCTGTGTAGCACCGGAAAGAGGGGAAGGCGGCGTCCCTCGTGGCTTTCGGTCCCTGCCAGGACCTAGAGGGGCTATTGTGGCAAGACACACCGCGGACATCACACCGAAGTCCTCCTCCTTGGGTTCCTGCGTCTGAACGGGCTGAGTTGTACTCAAAAACGCATTTTTTTCAGCTTTGTTTGTGAGTGTGCATTTTTATCCCTTACTCCATAAATTTATTGTTATACAATTTTACGCTATGAGTGCGCCTGTTTTTTCTGTGTTTTTGTATATATCTATATATATCTATATATATCTATATATATATATATATATATATATAGATATATATAGATATATATAGATATATACAGTATACAGTACTGCTGCAGCCGAGTTTATTTGAGCATTTGCCCGTTTTCGGCCGCAGCAGTAACCTGGCGCGCCGGAGGGTGCCGGGCGTGCGCCAAAGCAGCGGAAGAGCGCCCTCCGATCGGGGCGCTCTCCCTCCCGCTGCCGGGTCCGCCGGGTCCCCCGGAACCCCCTGCCGCCGTCCCCCACTTCGCGGGACACCAGAGCGCGCGTGCAGGGGGCGCTGACACCCGATGACGCGTGACCGCGCATCGGTGACGCGCGGAACGCCGAGGGAGTGGGGCTAGCAAGCCGGGGATAACGCTTCTCTATACAGACAATAATAAAAATCCATTTAATAATCCTAACTGATTTTACAATATAAAACATAACATTCCAATCCACACAGTACATTGCATTTACATTGTATAAATGATGCATAAAATCTATGCACCATATACATTCTGCAAATGAATGTTAACAATATAATTGCAAGCTACTCTACCAGTAAATACAAACACTTCCAAACAAGTCAACTATTTTAACCAATCAAGTAAACAAAAATCAATATATACTGTAAGTACCAACCAGAAAACACAATTTAAAACCAAAGCTAACCCTTACAATACCAAGGATTACATCTATCTAATTGTAAAAAACCTTATACTTTATACACAGCATTGCAATAAACAAAATACATGATGAACAATACAGTACATTCCCTGTATCTCCCTGCCTTCAGTGTAATCTGTTTAAAGCCCCCTCCCCCCTAATGTTTCTGTTAAACAGATTACACTGAAGGCAGAGAGATGTAAAGGCCTAAAGCCCCCTCCCCCCTAATGTTTCTGTTAAACAGATTACACTGAAGGGAGAGAGATGTAAAGGCCTAAAGCCCCCTCCCCCCTAATGTTTCTGTTAAACAGATTACACTGAAGGGAGAGAGATGTAAAGGCCTAAAGCCCCCTCCCCCCTAATGTTTCTGTTAAACAGATTACACTGAAGGGAGAGAGATTTTACAGAAACACACATTAGGGGGGAGGGGGCTTTAAACAGATTACACTGAAGGCAGAGAGATGTTTCTGTTACCAGTAAATCTCCCTCCCTGCTGTCAGTGCAGTGTATGTAAATGTGGGGAGGGGGGGGGACCCAATGTGCATACTGTGAGGTCTAACCACCCTCACCCCCTACCCACATACCGTTACCCCCCCCCGATCCTGGCCATGGCCCCTCCGCTTCTGCAAAACAGACACAAAGGCCTACCCACATACCGTTGGGGAAACACCCCACCCCCAGTACCCACAATAAAAACAGTACAATGACCCACAATAAACAGCATTATATTTATTAAATAAATTACCCACCCCCTGTGCCCCCCCAATAAATACAAGATTTATCCTTTTACATACAGGGTTCATAACGCAGTCCCACGCTAGTCCCCGGTGGGCTGGCAGGGCACCTGGACAGACCTACAGTTTACCAGCAGCCCTTTTTACACAGGTTCTGGAGGCCTGCTGGTGGATCCTGCCAGCACCATGGCACCCAGGTGGTCTAGTTGGGTCACCGTGGGCCACAATTGGGTCTCCACAGTAGGCCCAAGGATGTCTGGGAGCCCCGGGTCAAACCCACAGGTGTCTGCGGGGCCTCGGGTGGTTCCCTCGGGGGTCTGGGGAACTCACGGGTGCTCACTACGGGTCCGCGGTGCCCCCACAGAAGTGGGACCACACATCATCATCCCCGCACCTACGGGTCGGCAGTGCCCGTACAGAAGTGGGACCACACATCGTCATCCCCGCAGACTACGGGTCCGCGGTGCCCCCACAGAAGTGGGACCACACATCATCATCCCCGCATGTGTCACCCGTGGAACCACCAGCCTGATACCCTTGGGATACCCGAGGATACCCACAGGTGGTCTCCAGAGGCCCCATGCAAAACCACGGAATCAAACCCTGAATGTAAAAAATATAAACCTGGCCTATACATTCAATACATACACCCTCCCCCCCAACACCTACAGTACAATAATGTGCAAAATAACTATTATCCAGATATGGATAATAGATTAATTGCCCATTATTAAAAACATTAACTAGCATATACAAATAAATAAAGTACTACTGACCTCATCAATACGAAGTGTCCGTTGCCAGCAAAATCCTTGTCTTGTCCACAACATACATAGCAAATACAAAGCCAATACATTGCAATTACATTCAGATATCAATTAACCCCTTAAACACCTTATAAGATAATAACCGCAAAGGGGATTAATAGGTTAAGCCACACCGGCCCGATACCCACCCTCACCCATGAATTTGTACTGTGGCTTCATCATGCAACTATATATATATATACTGTATATATATACAGAGAGACAGAGAGAAAGAGAGAGAGATATATACAGTATATATAAATATATATATATATATATATATATATATATATATATATATATATATATATATATATATATATATACAGTGTTCGACAAATCACCCAAAAATCTACTCGCCCAACCAAAAAATCTACTCGCCACCTAGTCCCGCCCCCAACCCCACCCCTAGTCCCGCCCCCAACCCCGCCCCTAGTCCCGCCCCCAACCCCGCCCCTAGTCCCGCCCCCAACCCCGCTTTAAAATAAAATATATAATTAAAATACATTTAATAAATTCCTAGTCAGAACAACATTCGTTTTTGACAAATGTATTTAGTGTGTGTGTGTGTGTGTGTGTGTGTGTGTGTGTGTGTGTGTGTGTGTGTGTGTGTGTGTGTGTGTGTGTGTGTGTGTGTGTGTGTGTGTGTGTGTGTGTGTGTGTGTGTGTGTGTGTGTGTAAGTGTCGGATCTAGAAATAAAAGCCAGTTGTGAATGACTAGTTTCCTGAACCCCTTAACCAGTGTCTGGACGCCTCACTTCCCAATATCTAAAGCAGTAATCCCGCCTGGGATCTTACCTGATCCGCAGTCCCTCAATGTCCAGGTACCTCATTCCCGCAATGTTATACATTGGAGGGGATGTGTTCCCTACCTGTCTTCTGGGTTAGGGGGGATTCCGATGTCTTCCGTGTGACGCTTGAGTCAGATCTGGAAGAAAGCAGTATAGGTTATTTCTGTGTAGGTATAGGGTAGTTAAGATATATAGGTTAAATAAGAGATCCAGATCCAGAGTGTGAGACAGAGAGAGTGTGGGTGAGAGACAGAGAGAGGGTGAGAGAGAGAGACAGAGAGAGGGTGAGAGAGAGACAGAGAGAGGGTGAGAGAGAGACAGAGAGAGGGTGAGAGAGAGACAGAGAGAGAGACAGAGAGAGGGTGAGAGAGAGAGACAGAGAGAGGGTGAGAGAGAGACAGAGAGAGGGTGAGAGAGAGACAGAGAGAGACAGAGAGAGAGACAGAGACAGAGAGAGGGTGAGAGAGACAGAGACAGTGAGAGGGTGAGAGAGAGACAGAGAGAGGGTGAGAGAGAGACAGAGAGAGGGTGAGAGAGAGACAGAGAGAGGGTGAGAGAGAGACAGAGAGAGGGTGAGAGAGAGACAGAGGGGAGAGGCAGAGAGGAGAGAGGGAGAGAGGCAGAGAGGAGAGAGGGAGAGAGACAGAGAGGAGAGAGACAGAGAGGAGAGAGACAGAGAGGAAAGAGAGAGACAGAGAGGAGAGAGACAGACAGAGAGGAGAGAGGAGAGAGACAGACAGAGAGGAGAGAGACAGACAGAGAGGAGAGAGAGACAGAGAGGAGAGAGACAGAGAGGAGAGAGACAGACAGAGAGGAGAGAGAGACAGAGGAGAGAGACAGTCAGAGAGGAGAGAGACAGACACAGAGGAGAGAGACAGACAGAGAGGAGAGAGACAGACAGAGAGGAGAGAGACAGACAGAGAGGAGAGAGGAGAGAGACAGACAGAGAGGAGAGAGACAGACAGAGAGGAGAGAGACAGACAGAGAGGAGAGAGACAGAGAGGAGAGAGACAGACAGAGAGGAGAGAGAGAGACAGAGAGGAGAGAGAGAGACAGAGAGGAGAGAGAGAGACAGAGAGGAGAGAGACAGACAGAGAGGAGAGAGACAGACAGAGAGGAGAGAGACAGACAGAGAGGAAGGAGAGAGACAGAGGGGAGAGAGACAGAGAGGAGAGAGACAGAGAGGAAAGAGACAGACAGAGAGGAGAGAGACAGACAGAGAGGAGAGAGACAGACAGAGAGGAGAGAGACAGACAGAGAGGAGAGAGACAGACAGAGAGGAGAGAGACAGACAGAGAGGAGAGAGACAGACAGAGAGGAGAGAGACAGACAGAGAGGAGAGAGACAGACAGAGAGGAGAGAGACAGACAGAGAGGAGAGAGACAGACAGGAGAGAGACAGAGGGGGGTGACAGAGAGACGAGAGACAGAGAGACAGAGGGGAGAGACAGAGAGGGGAGAGACAGAGAGGGGAGAGATAGAGAGACAGAGAGGGGAGAGACAGAGAGGGGAGAGACAGAGAGACAGGGAGGGGAGAGAGGGACACACACAAAGAGAGAGAGAGAGAGAGAGACACAGACAGAGAGAGAGAGACACACACACACACAGAGAGAGACACACACGCACACACAGAGAGACACACACACACACAGAGAGAGACACACATGCACACAGAGAGAGACACACACACACACACAGAGAGAGACACACACAGAGAGACACACACACACACAGAGACACACACACACACACACAGAGACACACACACACACACACACAGAGACACACACACACACACACAGACACACACACACACACACACAGAGACACACACACACAGAGAGCGCGACACAGCGAGCGCGATACAGAGAGAGATAGAGTGAGTCACCCAGTCAGTCATCCCTCCCCTCACTCTCAGTGACACTGTGTGTGAGAGAGAGTGATAGAGAGTGTGAGCGTGTGAGTGACAGCGTGTGTGAGTGTGTGAGTGTGTGAGTGTGTGACTGTTACTCTCACACACACACACTCTCACACTGACTCTCTCTCACACACACACTGACTCTCTCACACACCCACACTGTCACACCCACACTCTCACTCTCACACACTCTCACTCTCACACACTCTCACTCTCACTCTCACACTCACACACACTCTCACATACACCCACTCTCACATACACCCACTCTCACACACACCCACTCTCACACACACTCACTCTCACACACACTCACTCTCACACCCACACACACTCACACCCACACACACTCACACCCACACACTCACACCCACACACACCCACACACACCCACACACACCCACACACACTCACTCACAGACACACACACACCAATGCATACACACACACACACACACACACACACACCAATGCATACACACACACACACACACACACCAATGCATACACACACATACACACACACACCAATGCATACACACACACACACACACACCAATACACACACACACACCAATGCATACACACACACCAATGCAAACACACACATGCATACACACACACACGACAGAGGGAAGAGGAAAGGCAGCGGGACCGTGCACCACCACTGCTCCACTCGCCACCGCCCCCTGTGACCATCTCCAGCCCCGCGCGGGACGCCGGGACAGCCCGAGAAGGGGGGGACACCCCCACTGCGATCTGCAGACCCGCGCGGGACGCCGGGACAGCCCGAGAAGGGGAGGACACCCCCACTGCGATCTGCTGCCCCGCGCGGGACGCCGGGACAGCCCGAGAAGGGGGGGACACCCCCACTGCGATCTGCAGACCCGCGCGGGACGCCGGGACAGCCCGAGAAGGGGGGGACACCCCCACTGCGATCTGCAGACCCGCGCGGGACGCCGGGACAGCCCGAGAAGGGGGGGGGACCCCCACTGCGATCTGCAGACCCGCGCGGGACGCCGGGACAGCCCGAGAAGGGGAGGACACCCCCACTGCGATCTGCAGACCCGCGCGGGACGCCGGGACAGCCCGAGAAGGGGGGGACACCCCCACTGCGATCTGCAGACCCGCGCGGGACAGCCCGAGAAGGGGAGGACACCCCCACTGCGATCTGCAGACCCGCGCAGGACGCCGGGACAGCCCGAGAAGGGGGGGACACCCCCACTGCGATCTGCAGACCCGCGCGGGACAGCCCGAGAAGGGGGGGACACCCCCACTGCGATCTGCAGACCCGCGCGGGACGCCGGGACAGCCCGAGATCGCCAAGTTAAGGGTGAACAGGGAGAGAAGGGGGAACACCTGCATCACGCGGGGAGTAAGGGGGCTTGCAGGGAAGCAGCAGTGGGGCCACAAGACAGAGGATTGGAGAGTACTTACTTACTCTCCAAGTGCTCCGGCCGGAAAGAATGGCTGTTCGTTGGGGGCGGGCTCATATAGAGCCTGGCCGCGCGCCCACAAAGCCTGGGAGCGCGCACCAATCAGTAGTCAGGTAGGGGGAGTTTTTTTTTCAGCTCGAGCAGGGGAAAATTTTAGCGCGAACGGGGGAAATTTAAAAAAAAAACACATGTGCTGCTTGGGCCAATGTTTACTCGCCTGGGGGTAAAATCCACCCGCCCCGGGCGAGTAAATGTATAGGATTGTCGAACACTGTATATATATATATATATATATACAGCTAAACCCCGTTATAACGCGGGTCTCGGGGTCCACCCCGAGACCACCGCGTTACTAACGGGGTCGCGGAAAAAAAAATGGCCGCCGTGCTTTAGCGCATATTCATCCCGCGGGACAGGAGATGGGAGCGGGCATGTCCCTCCGCTCCCCGCTTCCCCTTGTCACCGCGGGACAGCCCGCGGGGCAGGAGATGGGAGCGGGGATGTCCCTCCTGTCCCCGCTTCCCCTGTCACCGCGGGACAGGCCGCGGGGCAGGAGATGGGAGCGGGGATGTCCCTCCTGTCCCCGCTTCCCCCTGTCACCGCGTGACAGCCCGCGGGGCAGGAGATGGGAGCGGGGATGTCCCTCAGTTCGCCGCTTACCTCAGATCCCGCTGCCTGCATGGAGGTGGTAGCGGGGGGTTTCTTCTCCCCACTGCTGTCCCTGGCGCTCCCGCTGCCTGCGCGGGAGGAGGGGGGGGAGCGGGTGGTGGTGCTGGTCGTGGCCTTTCCTCTGCTCCGACCCCACCCCCCGTCTGTGTAGAGTGAGAGAGTGTGTGTGTGTATGTATATATGGGAGAGAAAGTGTGTGTGTGTATATGGGTGTGTGTATGTGGGTGTGAGTGTGTGTAAGTGTCTGTGAGTGTGTGTAAGTGTCTGAGTGTGTGTGTAAGTGTGTGTGAGTGTCTGTGAGTGTCTAAGTGTGTCTAAGTGTGTGTAAGTGTGTGTGAGTGTCTGTGAGTGTCTGTGAGTGCCTGTAAGTGTGTGTGAGTGTGTGTGAGTGTGTGTGAGTGTGTGTGAGTGTGTGTGAGTGTGTGTGAGTGTGTGTAAGTGTCTGTGAGTGTAAGTGTGTGTGAGTGTGTGTGAGTGTCTGTAAGTGTGTGTGAGTGTGTGTGAGTGTGTGTGAGTGTCTGTGAGTGTCTAAGTGTGTGTAAGTGTGTGTGAGTGTGTGTGAGTGTGTGTGAGTGTGCGTAAGTGTGCGTGAGTGTCTGTGAGTGTCTAAGTGTGTGTAAGTGTGTGTACGTGTGTGTGAGTGTGTAAGAGTGTATGTGAGTGTGTGTGAGTGTCTGTAAGTGTGTGTGAGTGTGTGTAAGTGTGTGTGAGTGTCTGTGAGTGTGTAAGTGTGTGTAAGTGTGTGTGAGTGTGTGTGAGTGTGTGTGAGTGTCTGTGAGTGTCTGTGAGTGTGTGTGCGTAAGTGTACAGGCAAAATACATCTGTTAAAGTGCAGTTGTCTGTTTATTTCTATATAATAATTGTGTGCAGTGTGCAGTGTGTGTGCAGTGTGTGTGCAATGTGTCAGTGTGTGCAGTGTGAGCAATGAGGAGTGTGTGTGCAGTGTACAGTGTGTGTGCAGTGTGTCAGTGTGTGCAGTGTGAGCAATGAGCAGTTTGTGTGCAGTGTGTCAGTGTGTGCAGTGTGAGCAATGAGCAGTGTGTGTGCAGTGTGCAGTGTGTGTGCAGTGTGTCAGTGTGAGCAATGAGCAGTGTGTGTGCAGTGTGCAGTGTTTGTGCAGTGTGGCAGTGTGAGCAATGAGCAGTGTGTGTGCAGTGAGTGTGTGCAGTGTGTGCAGTGTGCAAAAAAAAAAATGTAAAAAAAAAAAAAAAAATTTAAATTTTTTTTTTTTTTTTTTTTAAACGGGAGCCACGGGAAAACCACGTTATAACCGAATCGCGGTATAACGAGGCGCGTTATAACGGGGTTTAGCTGTATATATATATATATATATATATATATATATATATAGATATGTACATACACACGTTATATACACACCCATGATAAACCAATATACAGTACAAATAAATGTAGAAGGGTTATCAAAAGCATACTGAACTACAACCAAGTAAACAAAAATCAAAAGCCAATACATTACAATTACACTCAGATATCAATTAACCCCTTAAACACCTTATCAGATAATAACCGCAAAGGTGATTAAGGGGTTAAGCAACACAGGCCCGATACCCACCCTCACCCATGAACCCATGAATTTGTACTGTGGCTTCATCATGCAACTATATATATATACTGTATATATATATACAGAGAGACAGAGAGAAAGCGAGAGAGAGAGAGAGAGAGAGATATACAGTATATATATATATATATATATATATATATATATATATATATATATATATATATATATATATATATATAATATATATATATATTGTGACAAACGGCTACTCCGGGGCTCCGTCGTTTGTCCGGGACTGTTTAGAACACGGTCTTTTAGGGTAGGTTAAATGATGAGGCGTCACGTACTGTTCCTTTAAACAGGCTATGCCTGGTTTATTCAGTCCCAGGCACTGAGACTGCCACAGTGCATACAACAGAAAACAGATCAAAACAAAAGCTGCTCACCTGAGCGATAACTTAACTTAGATATCCCTGACTCAGGGTTGGAAGTGGCTTTTCCACTTCCAACATCAAAACATGGTACTTTTGCAGTCTTACACAAATGAACAGAAAGATTGAACCTGTTTGGGGAAGAGGCTTCTCCCCTCTGTAGTTCAGCAGCCTTCCAGCCTCCTGGCTCTTGTGGGGAGACCAGAGCAAACAGGAAATCAGTCTTTCATACCTGATTCCTAATTAGCATGACAGGAGACAGAAATCAGGCAGCAGACAAACTCTGGTCTGGATCTCTCATCCCTCAGTTCCGGCGCTTGCCAAACTGTGGGATGGAGTGTATGTATTATAAGGCTGCACTCCCAGGCCAAACAGGATAGAAACTGTCTAGTATCCTGGGAGCCCTATATACGGAATTTATTACCATCCCCTGGTTTCTGTCACATATCCTCCCCCCCAGCTCAGACCTCGAGGGATGAGCGACCATGGATATTAGGGAGTGCATCCTTGACAACCCGTCAGCATTGCCATGTTTGTGCCCTGACCTGTGTTCCACAGAAAATTTAAAGGGTTGTAGGCTTAGGAACCACCTGGTCACTCTAGCATTCTTTTCCCTGTTTTGACACATCCAGGTAAGGGGTGCATGATCTGTGACCAACCGGAATTTTCTCCCCAACAGGTAGTATTTGAGCGTCTCTACAGCCCACTTTATTGCGAGACACTCTTTCTCTACTATGGAGTAATTTTTCTCCTGGGGATTTAGTTTCCTACTTAAATAAAGGATGGGGTGCTCCTCACCTTGAGACTCCTGGGAGAGTACCGCCCCCAGCCCTACCTCAGATGCGTCGGTTTGGACTACGAACTCTTTGGAGAAGTCAGGTGTGACCAACACTGGTTGGGCACAGAGAGCTTCTTTCAGGCTTCTAAAGGCCTGTTCGGTTTCGGGGGACCACTTTACCATTAGCGGTCCTCTTGCTTTTGTGAGGTCAGTTAGTGGGGTTGCCTTAGTTGCAAAATTGGGAATAAACCTTCTATAGTACCCAATTAAGCCCAAAAAGGTCCTTACTTGTTTTTTTGTAACTGGCCTTGGCCAATTTTGTATCGCCTCCATTTTGAGTGTTTGGGGTTTGAGTAAACCTCTGCCAATAGAATATCCCAGATACTTGGCCTCCTCCAGACCAATAGTGCATTTAGCGGGGTTAGCAGTTAGTCCAGCAGACCGGACTGCGTCAAGCACAGCTTGGACCTTTGGAAGGTGGGATTGCCAATCTTCACTATGGATTACCACATCATCCAGGTAGGCGGCAGCATACCGAGCATGTGGTTTTAAAATTTTATCCATCATTCTTTGGAATGTGGCGGGAGCTCCATGTAAGCCAAAAGGCAACACCTTATACTGAAAGAGGCCGTCTGGGGTTGAGAAGGCTGTCTTTTCTTTTGCCCTTTCTGTGAGGGGAACCTGCCAGTACCCTTTTGTTAGGTCTAGGGTTGTGAGATATCGGGCTTTATCCATCGTGAAGGACCATGCGTGAAACCTTTGGGCGCGAACAGCCGTGGTTACGCCGAGGCGGGCGAGGATCTCGAACTTCAATTTTGCATAGACGTTAGCTTCGGCTGGCTCTAGATCAAAGTAAGCCTTCTGGGGTTCGCCGCTTAGGAAGGGTGCGATTAGACCAGCCCACTCAGCTTCTGGCCATCCCTCTCTCTGTGCCGTGCGTTCAAACGTGAGAAGATAGGCTTCCACATCATCCGAGGGTCCCATCTTCTGAAGGTAGTGGCTTGCCCTGGTCATTTTCGGAACTGGGGCTGCCGCTGCCAGTGGAAGGTTACTGATAGTCCCCCTCAGGATCTCGAGTTCCTGCTGTAAGCCCTGAGCGAACCGCTGTTGCTCCTCTCTCAGCAAGCGGTTTGTCTCTTGCTGGTTTGCATTCGCGTTTTGCAGGGCTTCATTCGTCTGTTGCTGGTTTGCATTCGCCTGTTGCTGGTTGGCATTCGCCTGTTGCTGGTTGGCATTAATCTCTTGCTGGGCTATTAGCAGCTGTTGATGGGCTGCATTCGTCTGCTGCTGGTTTGCATTAGTTTCTTGCTGGGCTATTAACAGCTGTTGCTGGGTTTCATTCGCGTCTTTCTGGGCAGCGACATTGCGTACCAGCGCACCCACCACGTCTTCCATCTTGTTTGCAGAGGATGAAAAAAACTTTTTTTTTTTTTCAAAGTTCTTCAACCCGCAGACCCCCTAGTGCTCTGCCCGCATTCTCCACCATATGTGACAAACGGCTACTCCGGGGCTCCGTCGTTTGTCCGGGACTGTTTAGAACACGGTCTTTTAGGGTAGGTTAAATGATGAGGCGTCACGTACTGTTCCTTTAAACAGGCTATGCCTGGTTTATTCAGTCCCAGGCACTGAGACTGCCACAGTGCATACAACAGAAAACAGATCAAAACAAAAGCTGCTCACCTGAGCGATAACTTAACTTAGATATCCCTGACTCAGGGTTGGAAGTGGCTTTTCCACTTCCAACATCAAAACATGGTACTTTTGCAGTCTTACACAAATGAACAGAAAGATTGAACCTGTTTGGGGAAGAGGCTTCTCCCCTCTGTAGTTCAGCAGCCTTCCAGCCTCCTGGCTCTTGTGGGGAGACCAGAGCAAACAGGAAATCAGTCTTTCATACCTGATTCCTAATTAGCATGACAGGAGACAGAAATCAGGCAGCAGACAAACTCTGGTCTGGATCTCTCATCCCTCAGTTCCAGCGCTTGCCAAACTGTGGGATGGAGTGTATGTATTATAAGGCTGCACTCCCAGGCCAAACAGGATAGAAACTGTCTAGTATCCTGGGAGCCCTATATACGGAATTTATTACCATCCCCTGGTTTCTGTCACAATATATATATATATATATATACACACACGTTATATACACACCCATGATAAACCAATATACAGTACAAATAAATGTAGAAGGGTTATCAAAAGCACTGTCCTGCAACCAAACACTTCTCCATACATACACACTAAATTAAAATCAATTTCCTTTAATATTCATAACTGATCTCTCAATCTAAATCATCACTAAACCTCTGAAAAGCCATTAAACAACTTCCATTCCAATATAAATGATGCCTAAATATCTATGCACCATATACATTCTGCTAGTAAACAAAACTCAATTAGCAATCATTATTTACATCCCTAAACAATTCACACTAGATCCAGAACAATAAAACCATTAACAAATTCACGCCTAGAGCAGAACAATTAAGCCTTTGAAAAAATATAAGTACCGACAAAAATACAACCTTTACAAACCAAGCCTATCCCTGACCTTCCTCAAACACACAATACAATACCAAGGAATACATCTATCTAATTTTAAAATACTTTAAACTCACAATAAAGCATACTGTAGCAGCATACACAAAATAATTTAAAACACATCTAATCCAGCTTTTAAAACAACATAATTTCTTACCCTGTACTGTACTGTATGTATATATCTCTCTAGACATATATACATACATACATACAGTGGCAAGAAATGATATACCACAAAAAAAAAAATACACATATTTGTTAAAAAACCTTTTGAAAAAATTAACAAGTTAAATAAAATACCTTTCTTTACTGTAGTTCACTTACCATTACTTGCCCCCACCGACTCCCGTTGCGCAGCTTACTCACGAACCAATCCACAATCAGGAACCCATAAAATAGTAAACCAGAAAATAATAAACATTAAACTAAAAATCCAAATCAATCCACGGGTCTTCTATCTGTAATCCATCTTCATCTGTGTTCTTCTTTCTTCTATCTCCTTCCAGCGGGGTGGGGCGGGGTCTTCTCCCCATCTGCGGCCACTCCCTGGTCTTCTTTCTTTCCCGGAGGTCCTTCCTCCGCGGCGTCTGGCTTCAAAATGAGACGACATAGGCTTTTAAAGGCCTATGACGTCACATTTTGCGTCATGGTTCCCACGGTCCTGATTGGACCGTGAAAACCATGTGTCTTGGCCGACAAAAAAAAATGATGACGTCACTTAAAGGGAATGAAAGCACAGCCAATCAGGATGGCTTTGCTTCAATTGCCTTTAAGATGACGTCATGAAAAGGCACATGGCCGCCCTCACATGGTATGGTAGCCAATCAGAGCGTGGGAACTCCATCCCTACTCTGATTGGCTACCATACCATGTGAGGGCGGCCATGTGCTTTTTCATGACGTCATCTTAAAGGCAATTGAAGCAAAGCCATTCTGATTGGCTGTGCTTTCATTCCTTTAAGTGACGTCATCATTTTTTTTTTGGCGGCCAAAACACATGGTTTTCACGGTCCAATCAGGACCATGGGAATCATGACGCAAAATGTGACGTCATAGGCCTTTAAAAGCCTATGTCGTCTCATTTTGAAGCCAGACGCCGCGGAGGAAGGACCTCTGGGAAAGAAAGAAGACCAGGGCGGTAGAAGCAGACGGGGAGAAGACCCCGCCCCGCCCCGCTGGAAGGAGATAGAAGAAAGAAGAACACAGATGAAGATGGATTACAGATAGAAGACCCGTGGATTGGTTTGGATTTTTAGTTTAATGTTTATTATTTTCTGGTTTATTATTTTATGGGTTCCTGATCGTGTATTGGTTCATGAGTAAGCTGCGCAACGGGAGTCGGTGGGGGCAAGTAATGGTAAGTGAACTACAGTAAAGAAATGTATTTTATTTAACTTGTTAATTTTTTCGAAAGGTTTTTTAACAAACATGTGTATTTTTTTTTTGTGGTATATCATTTCTTGCCACTGTATGTCTGTATGTATATATGTCTAGAGAGATATATACATACAGTACAGTACAGGGTAAGAAATGATGTTGTTTTTAAAGCTGGATTAGATGTGTTTTAAATTATTTTGTGTATGCTGCTACAGTATGCTTTATTGTGAGTTTAAAGTATTTTAAAATTAGATAGATGTATTCCGTGGTATTGTATTGTGTGTTTGAGGAAGGTCAGGGATAGGCTTGGTTTGTAAAGGTTGTATTTTTGTCGGTACTTATATTTTTTCAAAGGCTTAATTGTTCTGCTCTAGGCGTGAATTTGTTAATGGTTTTATTGTTCGGGATCTAGTGTGAATTGTTTAGGGATGTAAATAATGATTGCTAATTGAGTTTTGTTTACTTGCAGAATGTATATGGTGCATAGATATTTAGGCATCATTTATATTGGAATGTAAGTTGTTTAATGGCTTTTCAGAGGTTTAGTGATGATTTAGATTGAGAGATCAGTTATGAATATTAAAGGAAATTGATTTTAATTTAGTGTGTATGTATGGAGAAGTGTTTGGTTGCAGGACAGTGCTTTTGATAACCCTTCTACATTTATTTGTACTGTATATTGGTTTATCATGGGTGTGTATAAAACGTGTGTATATATATATATATATAAATATATATATATATATATATATATATATATATATATATATATACTGTATATATCGCTCTCTCTTTCTCTCTGTCTCTCTGTATATATATACAGTATATATATATATAGTTGCATGATGAAGCCACAGTTCAAATTCATGGGTGAGGGTGGGTATCGGGCCTGTGTTGCTTAACCCCTTAATCACCTTTGCGGTTATTATCTGATAAGGTGTTTAAGGGGTTAATTGAAATCTGAATGTAATTGCAATGTATTGGCTTTGTATTTGCTATGTATGTTGTGGACAAGACAAGGATTTTGCTGGCAACGGACACTTCGTATTGATGAGGTCAGTAGTACTTTATTTATTTGTATATGCTAGTTAATGTTTTAAATAATGGGCAATTAATCTATTATCCATATCTGGATAATAGTTATTTTGCACATTATTGTACTGTAGGTGTTGGGGGGGAGGGTGTATGTATTGAATGTATAGGCCAGGTTTATTTTTTTTACATTCAGGGTTTGATTCCGTGGTTTTGCGTGGGGCCTCTGGAGACCACCTGTGGGTATCCTCGGGTATCCCAAGGGTATCAGGCTGGTGGTTCCACGGGTGACACATGCGGGGATGATGATGTGTGGTCCCACTTCTGTGGGGGCACCGCGGACCCGTAGTCTGCGGGGATGACGATGTGTGGTCCCACTTCTGTGGGGGCACCGCCGACCCGTAGGTGCGGGGATGATGATGTGTGGTCCCACTTCTGTGGGGGCACCGCGGACCCGTAGTGAGCACCCGTGAGTTCCCTAGACCCCCGAGGGAACCACCC
Source organism: Ascaphus truei (assembly GCF_040206685.1). Lineage (NCBI taxonomy): Eukaryota > Metazoa > Chordata > Amphibia > Anura > Ascaphidae > Ascaphus > Ascaphus truei. The sequence goes on from NC_134485.1 coordinate 160,264,594, forward strand.
GAGGCCCCGCAGACACCTGTGGGTTTGACCCGGGGCTCCCAGACATCCTTGGGCCTACCGTGGAGACCCAATTGTGGCCCACAGTGACCCAAGGAGACCACCTGGGTGCCATGGTGCTGGCAGGATCCACCAGCAGGCCTCCAGAACCTGTGTAAAAAGGGTTGCTGGTAAACTGTAGGTCTGTCCAGGTGCCCTGCCAGCCCACCGGGGACTAGCGTGGGACTGCGTTATGAACCCTGTATGTAAAAGGATAAATCTTGTATTTATGGGGGGGCACAGGGGGTGGGTAATATATTTAATAAATATAATGCTGTTTATTGTGGGTCATTGTACTGTTTTTATTGTGGGTACTGGGGGTGAGGTGTTTCCCCAACGGTATGTGGGTAGGCCTCCCTTGTGGGTACTGACTGGGTGGTTAGGCCTCACGGGGGGGGGGGGTTAGTGTGGGAGGGTATGTAGGCATCCCGAGTGGTGGGTGAGGGTGGGTTAACCCCTTCATGACTGTAGCGGTTAATAACCGCTATGGTGATTAAGGGGTTAGGGGACATTACTTTGTATGTTTTAATTTTTGTGTCTGTTTTGCAGAAGCGGAGGGGCCATGGCCAGGATCGGGGGGGGGGGGGTAACGGTATGTGGGTAGGGGGTGAGGGTGGTTAGACCTCACAGTATGCACATTGGGTCCCCCCCCCTCCCCACATTTACATACACTGCACTGACAGCAGGGAGGGAGATTTACTGGTAACAGAAACATCTCTCTGCCTTCAGTGTAATCTGTTTAAAGCCCCCTCCCCCCTAATGTGTGTTTCTGTAAAATCTCTCTCCCTTCAGTGTAATCTGTTTAACAGAAACATTAGGGGGGAGGGGGCTTTAGGCCTTTACATCTCTCTCCCTTCAGTGTAATCTGTTTAACAGAAACATTAGGGGGGAGGGGGCTTTAGGCCTTTACATCTCTCTCCCTTCAGTGTAATCTGTTTAGCAGAAACATTAGGGGGGAGGGGGCTTTAGGCCTTTACATCTCTCTCCCTTCAGTGTAATCTGTTTAGCAGAAACATTAGGGGGGAGGGGGCTTTAGGCCTTTACATCTCTCTGCCTTCAGTGTAATCTGTTTAACAGAAACATTAAGGGGGAGGGGGCTTTAAACAGATTACACTGAAGGCAGGGAGATACAGGGAATGTACTGTATTGTTCATCATGTATTTTGTTTATTGCAATGCTGTGTATAAAGTATAAGGTTTTTTACAATTAGATAGATGTAATCCTTGGTATTGTAAGGGTTAGCTTTGGTTTTAAATTGTGTTTTCTGGTTGGTACTTACAGTATATATTGATTTTTGTTTACTTGATTGGTTAAAATAGTTGACTTGTTTGGAAGTGTTTGTATTTACTGGTAGAGAAGCTTGCAATTATATTGTTAACATTCATTTTCAGAATGTATATGGTGCATAGATTTTATGCATCATTTATACAATGTAAATGCAATGTACTGTGTGGATTGGAATGTTATGTTTTATATTGTAAAATCAGTTAGGATTATTAAATGGATTATTATTATTGTCTGTATAGAGAAGCGTTATCTGTAGGACAGTATGATTTTGATAACCATTCTACATGTATTTGTATATTGGTTCATCATGTGTGTATATATACTGTATACTGTATATATCTATATATATCTATATATATCTATATCTATATCTATATATATATATATATATGTGTGTGTATACAGTGTATATATATATATATATACACAGTATATACTGTATACACTACCGACACACTTAATCCGAGCAGGGCTAGTTCCGCAAGCCGGGGGATGCCCCGGCTTGCTAGCCCCACTCCCTCGGCGTGCCGTGCGTCACCGATGCGCGGTCACGCGTCATCGGGTGCCAGCGCCCCCTGCACGCGCGTCCAAGGCTCCCCGAGGGAGCCCTGGTGTCCCGCGATGTGGGGGACGGCGGCAGGGTGTTCCGGGGGACCCGGCGGACCCGGCAGCGGGAGGGAGAGCGCCCCGATCGGAGGGCGCTCTTCCGCTGCTTCGGCGCGCGCCCGGCACCCTCCGGCGCGCGCCAGGTTACTGCTGCGGCCGAGAACGGGCAAATGCTCGAATAAACTCGGCCGCAGCAGTAAGTATAGGGATTGTTATTATATATATACTGTATATATATCCAGTATATATATACAGTATACTGTATATTTATTTCTCTTCATGTATTTATTTATTTATTTAGATTTATTTATTAATTGTGGGGCTGCTGTGCGTGAATTTTTTTTATTGGGAGTGAGGGGGGTGTTTGGCCCTTGGTGTGAGTTTAGGACTTGCAGCAGCAGCACAATTAATAAATAAATCTAAATAAATAAATGAATATAAATAAATACATTTAAAATACATTTTTATTGATAGTGTAGATGTGCAGAGGGTCTCCAGAGCAGAACCGCACTGGTTTCAGGTCTGGGGACACCCTGCTCCCCGAGATACAGGCCCCTTTAGGGGGTGCCGGTATCCCTCTGCTTGGTTTACAGGCCGCGATCACGTGGTCGGGCCCTTTAAACCAAGCAGAGGGATACCGGCACCCCCTAAAGGGGGCTGTATCTCGGGGAGCAGGGGGTCCCCAGACATGAAACCAACGCGGTTCAGCTCCGGAGACCCCCTGCACATCTACACTATCAATAAAAATGTATTTCAAATGTATTTATTGTCATTTATTTATTTATTTATTTAGATTTATTTATTTATTTTTTGGCGGCTGCTGTGTATGTGTATTTTTTTTATTGTGGGTAGCGGGGGTGGGTGAATGGGGTATTAGCCCCAACGGTGCTTGTTTAGGGCTTGCGGGGGGGGGGTAGCGGGAGGGCTTACCCCCTTCATGACCGTAGCGGTATTAACTGCTACGGTCGTGAAGGGGTTAAGTGCACCCGCAACCCCCCCGCAAGTCCTAAACTCACACCAATGGCCAAATACCCCCCTCACCCATCCCCACTACACACAATAAAGCGGGCACGGTGGGTTAACCCCTTCATTGCCTTAGCGGCTATCCACTATGGTAATGAAGCAGCATTTCTGTATTTTTAATAATATTGAGCAGTAGCAGGGGGGGTCCCTGAGCATTAATTTATGGCTCAGGGAACCCCCTGCTCACTGTACAATATTATTAAAATATAGAAATGCTGCTTCTTTACCATAGCGCATAGCCGCTAAGGTAAAGAACGAGTGTTTATTTATACTGTATACTGTATATGTTTTATTGATACTGTACATGTGCAGAGGGTCTCCAGAGCAGAACCGCACTGGTTTCAGGTCTGGGGACCCCCTGCTCCCCGAGATACAGGCCCCTTTAGGGGGTGCCGGTATCCCTCTGCTCTGCTTGGTTTACAGGCCGCGATCACGTGGTCGGGCCCTTTAAACCAAGCAGAGGGATACCGGCACCCCCTAAAGGGGGCTGTATCTCAGGGAGCAGGGGGTCCCCAGACCTGAAACCAACGCGGTTCAGCTCCGGAGACCACCTGCACATCTACACTATCAATAAAAATGTATTTCAAATGTATTTATTGTCATTTATTTATTTAGATTTATTTATTTATTTTTTGGCGGCTGCTGTGTGTGTGTATTTTTTTTATTGTGGGTAGCGGGGGTGGGTGAATGGGGTATTAGCCCCAACGGTGCTTGTTTAGGGCTTGCGGGGGGGTAGCGGGAGGGCTTAACCCCTTCATGACCATAGCGGTATTACACTGGCGACACACTTTATCGCAGTGCGGCCAGATCCGCAAGCCGGGAGATTTCCCGGCTTGCTAGTGGCCGCCCCTCGGCGTGCCGCGCGTCATAGATGCGCGGTCACGCGTCATCGGGAGCCTGCGCCCCCTGCACGCGTGTCCAGGGGCTCCCCGAGGGAGCCCTGGTGTCCCGCGATCGCGGGACAGCGGCAGGGGGTTCCGGGGGACCCGGCGGACCCGGCAGCGGTAGGGAGAGCGTCCCGATCGGAGGGCGCTCTTCCGCTGCTTCGGCGCGCGCCCGTCACACTCGGGCGCGCGCCAGGCTACTGCTGCGGCACAGAACGGGCAAATGCTCGAATAAACTGTGCCGCAGCAGTAACTGCTACGGTCGTGAAGGGGTTAAGTGCACCCGCAACCCCCCCGCAAGTCCTAAACTCACACCAAGGGCCAAATACCCCCCTCACCCATCCCCACTACACACAATAAAGCGGGCACGGTGGGTTAACCCCTTCATTGCCTTAGCGGCTATCCGCTATGGTAATGAAGCAGCATTTCTGTATTTTTAATAATATTGAGCAGGAGCAGGGGGGGGTTCCCTGAGCATTAATTTCTGGCTCAGGGAACCCCCTGCTCACTGTACAATATTATTAAAATACAGAAATGCTGCTTCTTTACCATAGTGCATAGCCGCTAAGGTAAAGAACGAGTGTTTATTTATACTGTATACTGTATGTGTTTTATTGATACTGTACATGTGCAGAGGGTCTCCAGAGCAGAACCGCACTGGTTTCAGGTCTGGGGAACCCCTGCTCCCCGAGATACAGGCCCCTCCAGGTCGGCCAATAGTCTCTAGCATTGGATCTTTGGGAGATGGTTTGTCTCAATATGTGAATGCATATTTGCAACCCTTTGTTAGAAATTTGCCTTCCTTTGTTCTGGACTCAGGGGACTTGCTGACTAAATTACAACATATTAGTTGGAATCAGGATTACCTGTGGGTTACTATGGATGTGGTCTCCCTATACTCGATCATTCAACATGATCTGGGCATGACGGCTGTCCGCCATTTTATAGAATGTCCAGGAAGCTCAATACTTACAACCACTTTTATTATGGAATCAATACTTTTTTTACTCACTCACAATTATTTTCTTTTTGATCACAAATTTTATCTGCAACTTCGGGGGACGGCAATGGGGACAAGTTTTGCCCCCTCCTATGCCAACCTTTTCATGGGGTGGTGGGAGAATAATTTTATCTTTGATAGCACAAATCCTTACAGGCACAATATTATTTTCTATAAGCGTTTTATTGACGATCTCATTTTTATTTGGCACGGGAACACTGACACTTTATTAGAATTTATAGAATATTTAAATAACAACACTTTTGATATTCACCTCACTATTAATTACCATACCCATCATATTAGCTACCTGGACATTCTATTTTACATAGACATCAATCAAAAAATACCGCTACCGCTGCCGGGTCCGCCGGGTCCCCCGGAACCCCCTGCCGCTGTCCCGCGATCGCGGGACACCAGGGCTCCCTCGGGGAGCCCCTGGACGCGCGTGCAGGGGGCGCACGCTCCCGAAGACGCGTGACCGCGCGTCTATGACGCGTGACCGCGCGTCTATGACGCGCGGCACGCCGAGGGGCGGCCACTAGCAAGCCGGGAAATCTCCCGGCTTGCGGATCTGGCCGCAGTGTAATAAACTGTGTCGCCAGTGTATAGACAAGGGTCCTAAATTTGTATACAGAAGAGCCAAGACATTGGCTACATTTCTATCCCCCAGTGTAGTATCAACACCAGTTAAGAGCTCAGATCATTTTGTGACCAAAGGATCCTTTAGATGCAATCATTGCAACATGTGTCAGTTCATGAAACCCGCACGGCATATCTTCTCCCACAGTCCACACAAACGCCACACTATACACAATTTTATTAATTGTAATACGACATTTGTAGTGTATCTCATCACTTGTGGCTGTGGGAGGAGATATGTCGGCAGGACCACAAGGGCGTTAAAAATAAGGATGCAAGAACATTGCAGGCTGATACGCAAAAAAGATATGGAACACCCTGTCTCCAAACATTTTTAGGAATGTGGGCAGGGAGGCATCAGTAACTTCTCATTTGTAGGCATTGAGAAGATAATCAGAAAAGAAAGAGGGGGTAACATTGTGAAAACATTAGATTGTAGAGAATCCTACTGGATATTCACATTAAGAACTAGGTTCCCTGATGGAATGAATTTAGAATGGAATATCAACCATTTTCTTAAATGAGTGTTATCTGTCTTTGAAAAAACAATATAGAAAACAGTATATTATACCTCAGTCTACAAATCGATCCAAAAATATGATCAAAAGCCTTCAATTGAGATTTATTCATACCCCTATATAACACAAAGTATGGCCTGAGTAAAACAATATACATCTCCATGAAGATATATCAATACCCTGTCCTATACATTTAAGGTAAAGCAATATTTACAATTGGTATTTCGGATTTTTCTAGAAAACTCAATTTGAAGCATTATAAGACAAATTTCTAACATAGCCTCCACTTCTTGTTTTATGATTAAACTACTTATGTCTGAGGTACTATATCACTTATAAAAAGTTTTCATGGTTAGGTTAAGTTGTTTAAAATTATAATGTATATTATGTACGACACTCCACATTAAATAGAAATGTATTGAATGTTAAACCTATATGATTACTATTTCCATCCAGCGGGGCATGCAATTTGCTGTTGTTTATTTGAGGCACAAGACACATTTGTTGCTTTTTTAACATGTTTTTATTGCTTAATTTTAACATTTAAGTTTTTTGATTAATATAATTTTTAATAATAAACTGTCTTGTTATATGTTTTTCTTTTCCTTAAAGTGTAACTATATAATTCTTTTGTTTATCAAAAGTATTCATGTTTGTTTTTGTATGCATCTGTATATTCATATTTTGCCCATATGTATTTTTCTTTATAATACAGCTCACTGCCTCACATCCCCCAGCCTAAATCAATATTAGTTTTTATTATTAGTTTTTTCCACATCACTACATCCTCCGTACCCTGTCGTGGGGTAGGGATGTAATTTATTGATTTAACATTATGGGGAAGCCTCAGCGCATGCCCGGGGCATGGAGGAGGGGGTGTTACCCTGTATCAGTCAGAGGCGTGCCTGCGCGTGTGGAACCGCCCGGAGGGGCGTGTGTCTCCTGTATGACACGGCTGACGGTAGCAGGGGATCCCTGGCACTCTGGCATCGCGCGCATGCACGGGGATTAGTTATACCATAGAGGTGATCATAGAGTATTCTGGCGCCACGCGCATGCGCGAAGACTACGATCCTCATTGGCTAACACACATCTAATGATGTCACGATTTGGCGCGAAATTAGGCAGTCAGCTGTATTTAAACTGTTGGTTTTAACATACACAGCACTTCTTGATAAAGTTCCTTTGAACGAAACGCGTTGAAGGTTTGCTGTTGTCCCACACCATGAATTGCTAAATAAAGGACTTAATATTTTTTGCAAGACCTGCTCCTTCTTAACTGCTGTGCGCTGCACACCCTGGCTTTGGATCTACACTCTACTACAGCTGCACGCTCTGGAGGGTAAAATGGGGAAGGAAAATTAGAATACTACAGTGAGTACTATACCTGGGGCTACCCAATGAGGAAGGGGGGGGCTGTCTCTTGGCAACCCACTCCAACCTTCAGGGTACCTTATGCCCTCTTAAAGGCTCAGTACCAATAGTTAAATTGTTGATTACCCAGCTAATGCTCCCTTCCTTCAAATACAGTCCCAGCACTTTTTGAGCACCATTACAAACATACAAATCACAGCTCCGGAGACCCCCTGCACATCTACACTATCAATAAAAATGTATTTAAAATAATTTTTAATGTGCGGATGTTTGCGCAGAGAGAGAGCAGCGGATCTCTCTCTGCTGCAAACACATCTCGCCCCCGCCACCCATACAGTAGTATCATTTATGTATGTGCATATACAGTACTGTATGTGTACAGTACTGTATGTTAGGGCTTATATGGGTTGTTGTTATACAGTATATATATATATATACTGTGTATATACAGTACTGTATATATATATACTGCATTACAATTCATGAATTTATGCCATCTGGTGGACACGCGAAGCATTGCAGCCTATTAAATCCTGATCATTATCATTTAACAGATCAGGCCCCCGTCAGCCAGGCATGAACCGTGGCTGGGAAGGCAAACGCAACGCGGCTTGTCAGAGGTGAGGAGCGGTGCATTCCAGGTATCTGCCAGGTATCTGCATTCCAGGTATCTGCCACTTCACTTACATGTGAGTATCTGTACTGGTATATACCAGTTTTTAATTGCACTAGGTTATACAAGCATATGCTTTGATATTTTAACCCCTTCTGGGCTTATTTCACATAACACTAGTATGCATTTAGCGTAGGGACCTGCTAAAGAGACTTACCTTGACGTGGTTAGCAGGCTTGGCATTATTTGATCAAAGGATGTATACCAAAAGTCTCCTTTTTTCTTATAGGTATTTTACACCATACATATATATATATATATATTCCCCATTGATTGCTATCCCTATGGGAGAAGCGCAGGGATTCACTTTCTGTTTTGCACATTTGTATGGCCATTTCCTTCACTAGCTGCATGCTCTTTACATGGAGAAGCGCAGTGATTATATTTGTTTTACATTATTTGTTGGGCCGATTTTAATCCTTTGCAGCACGCTCCTAGAGGGCAACACTACTATGGTGTAATTGAATATATTTAGCCAATCACCTGCAACTGCTTATTGAGCAGTTTGTGGCAGGCCAGCCCCTCCTCTTCTAGGTATATAATCTCCTAGCAAGGTCCCCTTATTCCACTTCACTTACATGTGAGTATCTGTACTGGTATATACCAGTTTTTAATTGCACTAGGTTATACAAGCATATGCTTTGATATTTTAACCCCTTCTGGGCTTATTTCACATAACACTAGTATGCATTTAGCGTAGGGACCTGCTAAAGAGACTTACCTTGACGTGGTTAGCAGGCTTGGCATTATTTGATCAAAGGATGTATACCAAAAGTCTCCTTTTTTCTTATAGGTATTTTACACCATACATATATATATATATATATATTCCCCATTGATTGCTATCCCTATGGGAGAAGCGCAGGGATTCACTTTCTGTTTTGCACATTTGTATGGCCATTTCCTTCACTAGCTGCATGCTCTTTACATGGAGAAGCGCAGTGATTATATTTGTTTTACATTATTTGTTGGGCCGATTTTAATCCTTTGCAGCACGCTCCTAGAGGGCAACACTACTATGGTGTAATTGAATATATTTAGCCAATCACCTGCAACTGCTTATTGAGCAGTTTGTGGCAGGCCAGCCCCTCCTCTTCTAGGTATATAATCTCCTAGCAAGGTCCCCTTATTCCACTTCACTTACATGTGAGTATCTGTACTGGTATATACCAGTTTTTAATTGCACTAGGTTATACAAGCATATGCTTTGATATTTTAACCCCTTCTGGGCTTATTTCACATAACACTAGTATGCATTTAGCGTAGGGACCTGCTAAAGAGACTTACCTTGACGTGGTTAGCAGGCTTGGCATTATTTGATCAAAGGATGTATACCAAAAGTCTCCTTTTTTCTTATAGGTATTTTACACCATACATATATATATATATATATTCCCCATTGATTGCTATCCCTATGGGAGAAGCGCAGGGATTCACTTTCTGTTTTGCACATTTGTATGGCCATTTCCTTCACTAGCTGCATGCTCTTTACATGGAGAAGCGCAGTGATTATATTTGTTTTACATTATTTGTTGGGCCGATTTTAATCCTTTGCAGCACGCTCCTAGAGGGCAACACTACTATGGTGTAATTGAATATATTTAGCCAATCACCTGCAACTGCTTATTGAGCAGTTTGTGGCAGGCCAGCCCCTCCTCTTCTAGGTATATAATCTCCTAGCAAGGTCCCCTTATTCCACTTCACTTACATGTGAGTATCTGTACTGGTATATACCAGTTTTTTAAATTGCACTAGGTTATACAAGCATATGCTTTGATATTTTAACCCCTTCTGGGCTTATTTCACATAACACTAGTATGCATTTAGCGTAGGGACCTGCTAAAGAGACTTACCTTGACGTGGTTAGCAGGCTTGGCATTATTTGATCAAAGGATGTATACCAAAAGTCTCCTTTTTTCTTATAGGTATTTTACACCATACATATATATATATATATATTCCCCATTGATTGCTATCCCTATGGGAGAAGCGCAGGGATTCACTTTCTGTTTTGCACATTTGTATGGCCATTTCCTTCACTAGCTGCATGCTCTTTACATGGAGAAGCGCAGTGATTATATTTGTTTTACATTATTTGTTGGGCCGATTTTAATCCTTTGCAGCACGCTCCTAGAGGGCAACACTACTATGGTGTAATTGAATATATTTAGCCAATCACCTGCAACTGCTTATTGAGCAGTTTGTGGCAGGCCAGCCCCTCCTCTTCTAGGTATATAATCTCCTAGCAAGGTCCCCTTATTCCACTTCACTTACATGTGAGTATCTGTACTGGTATATACCAGTTTTTAATTGCACTAGGTTATACAAGCATATGCTTTGATATTTTAACCCCTTCTGGGCTTATTTCACATAACACTAGTATGCATTTAGCGTAGGGACCTGCTAAAGAGACTTACCTTGACGTGGTTAGCAGGCTTGGCATTATTTGATCAAAGGATGTATACCAAAAGTCTCCTTTTTTCTTATAGGTATTTTACACCATACATATATATATATATATATTCCCCATTGATTGCTATCCCTATGGGAGAAGCGCAGGGATTCACTTTCTGTTTTGCACATTTGTATGACCATTTCCTTCACTAGCTGCATGCTCTTTACATGGAGAAGCGCAGTGATTATATTTGTTTTACATTATTTGTTGGGCCGATTTTAATCCTTTGCAGCACGCTCCTAGAGGGCAACACTACTATGGTGTAATTGAATATATTTAGCCAATCACCTGCAACTGCTTATTGAGCAGTTTGTGGCAGGCCAGCCCCTCCTCTTCTAGGTATATAATCTCCTAGCAAGGTCCCCTTATTCCACTTCACTTACATGTGAGTATCTGTACTGGTATATACCAGTTTTTAATTGCACTAGGTTATACAAGCATATGCTTTGATATTGTAACCCCTTCTGGGCTTATTTCACATAACACTAGTATGCATTTAGCGTAGGGACCTGCTAAAGAGACTTACCTTGACGTGGTTAGCAGGCTTGGCATTATTTGATCAAAGGATGTATACCAAAAGTCTCCTTTTTTCTTATAGGTATTTTACACCATACATATATATATATATATATTCCCCATTGATTGCTATCCCTATGGGAGAAGCGCAGGGATTCACTTTCTGTTTTGCACATTTGTATGGCCATTTCCTTCACTAGCTGCATGCTCTTTACATGGAGAAGCGCAGTGATTATATTTGTTTTACATTATTTGTTGGGCCGATTTTAATCCTTTGCAGCACGCTCCTAGAGGGCAACACTACTATGGTGTAATTGAATATATTTAGCCAATCACCTGCAACTGCTTATTGAGCAGTTTGTGGCAGGCCAGCCCCTCCTCTTCTAGGTATATAATCTCCTAGCAAGGTCCCCTTATTCCACTTCACTTACATGTGAGTATCTGTACTGGTATATACCAGTTTTTAATTGCACTAGGTTATACAAGCATATGCTTTGATATTTTAACCCCTTCTGGGCTTATTTCACATAACACTAGTATGCATTTAGCGTAGGGACCTGCTAAAGAGACTTACCTTGACGTGGTTAGCAGGCTTGGCATTATTTGATCAAAGGATGTATACCAAAAGTCTCCTTTTTTCTTATAGGTATTTTACACCATACATATATATATATATATATATATTCCCCATTGATTGCTATCCCTATGGGAGAAGCGCAGGGATTCACTTTCTGTTTTGCACATTTGTATGGCCATTTCCTTCACTAGCTGCATGCTCTTTACATGGAGAAGCGCAGTGATTATATTTGTTTTACATTATTTGTTGGGCCGATTTTAATCCTTTGCAGCACGCTCCTAGAGGGCAACACTACTATGGTGTAATTGAATATATTTAGCCAATCACCTGCAACTGCTTATTGAGCAGTTTGTGGCAGGCCAGCCCCTCCTCTTCTAGGTATATAATCTCCTAGCAAGGTCCCCTTATTCCACTTCACTTACATGTGAGTATCTGTACTGGTATATACCAGTTTTTAATTGCACTAGGTTATACAAGCATATGCTTTGATATTTTAACCCCTTCTGGGCTTATTTCACATAACACTAGTATGCATTTAGCGTAGGGACCTGCTAAAGAGACTTACCTTGACGTGGTTAGCAGGCTTGGCATTATTTGATCAAAGGATGTATACCAAAAGTCTCCTTTTTTCTTATAGGTATTTTACACCATACATATATATATATATATATATATTCCCCATTGATTGCTATCCCTATGGGAGAAGCGCAGGGATTCACTTTCTGTTTTGCACATTTGTATGGCCATTTCCTTCACTAGCTGCATGCTCTTTACATGGAGAAGCGCAGTGATTATATTTGTTTTACATTATTTGTTTGGCCGATTTTAATCCTTTGCAGCACGCTCCTAGAGGGCAACACTACTATGGTGTAATTGAATATATTTAGCCAATCACCTGCAACTGCTTATTGAGCAGTTTGTGGCAGGCCAGCCCCTCCTCTTCTAGGTATATAATCTCCTAGCAAGGTCCCCTTATTCCACTTCACTTACATGTGAGTATCTGTACTGGTATATACCAGTTTTTAATTGCACTAGGTTATACAAGCATATGCTTTGATATTTTAACCCCTTCTGGGCTTATTTCACATAACACTAGTATGCATTTAGCGTAGGGACCTGCTAAAGAGACTTACCTTGACGTGGTTAGCAGGCTTGGCATTATTTGATCAAAGGATGTATACCAAAAGTCTCCTTTTTTCTTATAGGTATTTTACACCATACATATATATATATATATATTCCCCATTGATTGCTATCCCTATGGGAGAAGCGCAGGGATTCACTTTCTGTTTTGCACATTTGTATGGCCATTTCCTTCACTAGCTGCATGCTCTTTACATGGAGAAGCGCAGTGATTATATTTGTTTTACATTATTTGTTGGGCCGATTTTAATCCTTTGCAGCACGCTCCTAGAGGGCAACACTACTATGGTGTAATTGAATATATTTAGCCAATCACCTGCAACTGCTTATTGAGCAGTTTGTGGCAGGCCAGCCCCTCCTCTTCTAGGTATATAATCTCCTAGCAAGGTCCCCTTATTCCACTTCACTTACATGTGAGTATCTGTACTGGTATATACCAGTTTTTAATTGCACTAGGTTATACAAGCATATGCTTTGATATTTTAACCCCTTCTGGGCTTATTTCACATAACACTAGTATGCATTTAGCGTAGGGACCTGCTAAAGAGACTTACCTTGACGTGGTTAGCAGGCTTGGCATTATTTGATCAAAGGATGTATACCAAAAGTCTCCTTTTTTCTTATAGGTATTTTACACCATACATATATATATATATATATTCCCCATTGATTGCTATCCCTATGGGAGAAGCGCAGGGATTCACTTTCTGTTTTGCACATTTGTATGGCCATTTCCTTCACTAGCTGCATGCTCTTTACATGGAGAAGCGCAGTGATTATATTTGTTTTACAAATTGGACATTTGCTCGAATAAAGTGTGTCGCAGCAGTACATCATAAGTGCATTACTGTATACAGAGCCTCATCCCACATCCTAGGATTACTCCCAATGGAGAATCCAATTTTAATAATAGTGCCTGGGATCAGGTTTCTTCACTTCTCGCCCGTTGTCATCTACAATAATGATCAAATAAGATCTGCTAGAGACTTCCGGTGACGTCGAATGGAATGGCTGCCTAGGAGACTTGCTCCAGAGCTCCTCCAGCTAATACCTTAGATAAAGCACCCACACAAACAAATCCCCCCCCCCCAAAAGTGACAAACTATGCAGCCGTGAACCCCAAAGAGTAGCTGGGCATAAGAGTGGCCTCTCCCTGCATTTCAGAGACGGATGCTGGTGCTCTGGGAGGCCCCCTGTGAGTCCTGACCCCCAGTGGAAGTCTCCCCCTGCCTCACGCACAAAATCAGAGGAGCCGCCTGGAGGAGCGGGACGTAAGGTAGGAGAGGCGGTGGGGCTAAGCTCCGGGTGCCGCACGGAGTCTGGTCTGACTGCTGGGTTTGGGGATGGAACCCCCCCGCGCACTGTGTCTGAAGCACGGCTGCAGCAGCCTCCCGCGGCCCCGTGGTGAAGCCTGAACGGCATCTCTCCGCTGTGGTCCCCGCTTGCCCCCCCAGAGACAGAACTAATTAAATAAATAAAGTTACATACCCCAACAGGCGATCCCGGCAGGGGAGAGCACTGGGATAGTACCCTCTGGCTGAAGGAACTGCGGGTCCCGCCACGTGGCTGAAGGGGTGGAAGCGACAATCTTAAGAGGAGCACTCCACTGAGGCACCATCTCCCCATTAAGGGGTATAAGCCTCAGGGTGCCAGAACCCTCCATCTTTCCAACAACATTGTTCTGAGCTAAATAAATAAATAACTCTGTTCAGCATACCAGAAACACCCCTGAAGGTCTCCAACATTCTCACACCTCCCCCCCTCAAATAAAAGGGAATACAAGCAATTACAGAGGGGACTATCAGACGTCACCGTGCATGGCTGACTAGGGAAGGAGCTCCCGACACCCCCCTATGAATTCGACCATAAAGAGCAAACCCAACCAGAAAAAAAACCCCAGAAAAGCTTTCTATCCCCCTTCTGAACACAGAGGAATGGAAAGCAAATCTAAGAAAGCTGCGAACCCAGTCCGATAGCCAAGATGGCGGCGAAGAGCCAGAGCACGCCAGAGGAAGCGCAGCGCAGGGGCACCCCGACCTCGAGCGGCAAGGTCTAAATAAAGATTATTTTGAGTCCCTCTTCACTAAAATGAGGAAGGGGTTCCAGGAGGATCTTACAACGGCCCTGGAGGGCATAAGATCCGAACTAAATGGCTTATCCGAGAGAACGGAGGCACTAGAGACCAAGCTGGAAGGGGCCCTCACTGCACATTCAAATACAGAAGATGAAGTGGCCAGGCTTGTCCATGTAATAAACGAATTAAAAGACACCCTGGAGGACCAAGAAAACAGGAACCGCAGGCAGAACCTGCGCTTCAGGAATATCCCAGAGACTGTGTCCCCAGAGTCCCTGCAGGCCTACCTTAAAAAAGTCTTCCTCCAGCTGGTTAATGATCTAACGGAACACGAACTACGCATAGATTGAGCTCATCGAGCGCTGGGCCCCAAGTCCGCTGACCCCAATCGCCACAGAGATGTCATCACTAAACTCCATGATTATTCCGCGAAAGAAAGAATCATGGCCGCTAGCAGAGGCGTCCGGGACCTCAGAGTGGAGGATGTCACCATTCAAAGCTTTAGCGACCTCTCTAGGGTCACTGTGGAAAGGCGCTAAGAGATGAATCCCCTCACAATGATGCTTAGGGACCGGGGAATTAAATACAGGTGGGGCTTCCCCTTCAAGCTTGTGGTGCTAAAAAATGGCAGATACTTCACCATAACCGATCCAGAGGATTCCCAAGACTTCTTAAAAGCCATCGGAATAATCCCCCAACAGGACGGCGACCGGGCCATGTGAGCCGCCTCAAGACCGGACCCCTCCGAGATCCCCCGGACATCGAAGCGCCTGGCAAATCAGAGGCCCCACTGATGTCCCTGGAACTTGCTCACCTCAGGAGGAAGACGCTCATCAGATGACATCCCGTGAAGCCCTCCAACTGCCCAGGCGATGGTGTGCCCTAGATACCTGAGATCTGGCCGATATAACCCCCGTCCCCCTACGGCCCATCACCTCCCCCCTCCCCACTTCCCTCCCTCACCTACCTACGCCTCATCTGACCACCTAGGATTCCCCCAAGAAAAGGCCCCTGCGGTCCCTCCCCCCTGAGTCCCATCTCATACCCCTTCCTGGCTCTTACCCAACCCCCGAGCCATCCAGGCCCCTCCCGTCCACACCCTAGAAGACGGATTTCAACTATGGCCACAGAAGATAGACCGGTCCCGCCACTGCAAACAGAGGTCTCACTGATTAGGTCTGGTCTGACTAATCAAGCTCCCCCCAAGAAAGAACTCTTTGAACAGGTCGTATGCATGTTGTTCTCTCTCCCCTATTCTTAACCAAAGCATCTGTGGTGATACACCCTCTCCCTGATTCCCACGGCAGGCCCCTGACAACCCAGGTTCCCCCCCTGCTCTCCCCCACCCTCCCCCTTCTCCCCTCTTCCACCCTCCCCATTCTGTCTCTGCCTAGTGGATAAGAGGCCGCTCAGTATTAAGACTGAATGTTTCATGGGTTCGATATTCATATCTGTTCTCCCCCTATCAGGGTATCCTCAGGGTAAAAGTACCCTCCATCCTCAAGGTCTCCAATATCAGCTACCTCCTTGTACCCCCTTAAAATGCTGAAAATGTTCTCACAAATGTAAACTGTAAATTACTGATGTAAGGGTTTCCCTCCCTCCTCCTCCCCCCCCTCCTCCTCCCCCTCCCCATACTGTCACTTCCTAGTAGATAAGAGGCCGCTCAGCATTAAGACTGAATGTTTCATGTGTTCGATATTCATATGTGTTCACCCCCTATCAAGGTATCCTCAGGGTAAAACTACCCTCCGTCCTTCAGGTCTCCAATATCAGCTACCTCCTTGCCCCCCCCTAAAATGCAGAAAATGCTCACACAACTGTAAACTGTAAATTACTGGCATAAGGGTACTCCCCCCCTCCTCCCCCTTCCCCCTCTCCTCCCCCTCCCCCCCTCCTCCCCCTCCCCCCTTCTCCCCCTCCCTCCCCATTTTAGCCGGCGATTTCAATATGGTCCTCTCTCCAGACCAGGACAAGTCCACGGTACTAGCCACCCCCCATACTACTCAAAACCCCAAAAAAGCTAAAAAATTCAGAGAAATACTACAAAATGTCTCCCTTGTAGGTATTTGGAGGGCCCAGTACATAGGTCAGAGAGACTACACATTTTTCTCGGCCCCTCATCAGTCTTACTCGCGGATCGACTACTTTCTGGGCACCAGGCATCCTCCCAGTCTAACATAGGCCCAATTACTTGGTCGGACCACGCCCCGGTCAAACTAACCCTCTCTCTACCCTTCGTCAAAAGAAACTCGTACAAATGGAAGTTAAACGATTCCCTTCTTAATGATCCGAAGCTAGTCCAGACAATCAGGCAAAACCTATCCTCTTTCTTTGAAATAAATAAAGGATCGGTCTCGTCGTCAGCAACCCTCTGGGAGGTTCACAAAGCCTCGATAAGAGGGGATCTTATCTCTTTGGCCTCATATAAGAAAAAACTAAAACTTAAAACACAAAAAGACCTAACAGATAAGATCCTACGTTTAGAACAACAGCATAAACACCTCCACTCCAAAAGATTATACAAAATGCTTAACAAAACAAGATCAGATCTGAAACTAACACAGCTCGAAGAGGTAGAGAGAGCGTTGAAATGGACCAACCTAAGATTTTACGACAGGGGAAATAAAGCTGACAAACTTTTGGCCACAAAATTAAGAGGTATGAAAACTAAATCCCAAATCACTAAGATACATACACAAAAAGGACAGATCTCCTTTGTAGAAAAAGAAATCGCTCACAAATTTGCCAAATATTATGAAAATCTATACAACCTTCACCCCCCAGGGCAGCAACAAGAGAGCGCCAGAGTAGCCGCACAATACCTAGCAAAGTGTAATTTGCCCTCACTCACGGAGGAGGAATTAGAAAAACTGAACCAACAAATTACCCAGGAAGAATTATCCTCTGCTATAAGCTCGCTTAAATTAGCCAAGACCCCAGAGCCAGACGGATTTTCCAACGCCTATTACAAGACGTTTGGGTCGACTCTCTCCCCCTACCTCGTAGACATATTTAACTCCTTTTTGGAGGGTACCCCGATACCAGGAACGATTTCGGCCGCCAACCTGACCATTATCCATAAGGAAGGAAGAGACCCGCTTCAATGCGGCAGCTATAGACCGATTTCCCTCCTTAACACAGACCTCAAACTCTTCAGCAAGATCTTAGCAAACAGACTAAACCCAATTCTCCCCAGGCTAATTCATATTGACCAAGTGGGCTTTGTGTCAGGTAGACAGGCCTCTGACAACATCCGCAAAATTGTGGACATCATTGACCATGTGCATCTCAACAAACTCCAAGCCATGATTCTAAGCTTTGATGCCGAGAAGGCATTCGAACGCATTAAATGGTCATTCCTTGAAAACCATGCTTAAGTTTGGCTTCTCGGGCACATACCTAGAAGGAGTCCGTGCCCTCTATTAAAACCCCACAGCATATCTAAAACTGCCTGGCGTCAACTAAACCCAATCCCAATAAAAAACAGAACTAGACAAGGTTGCCCCCTATCCCCACTCCTATTCGCACTCTCCATTGAACCCCTAGCGGCCCTAATCAGAGCCGAACCAAGTGTAAAGGGCATCCCGATCGCAGATACGGTATACAAAATCTCCCTCTTTGCGGACGATGTTATCCTGACTCTCGCGGACCCGCACACATCCCTCCCCAACCTCCAAAAATTACTAGATCAATTTAGCCAGGTTTCCGACTATAAGGTCAATATGGATAAATCCGAAGCGCTTAACATCTCCCTACTAGAACATGTCTGGAAATTATTGCAAGCTAACTATAAATACCTCTGTAACTCTACCCATATAAAATACCTAGGAGTAAAGATCATCAATACCTACAAATCACTTTACCAAACTAATTACCCTCCTCTATTTAATCAAATAAAGAAAATCTTAGACAATTGGAACCACCACCAAATCTCCTGGTTTGGCAGAATTGTTTCATGTAAAATGAACATCCTCCCCCGTTTACTATACTTCTTCCAAACCCTCCCAGTAATAATACCACTATCAGAATTGAAAAACTTACACTCCCATATATTCCGTTTTATTTGGAAACAGCGCAGGCCTAGGGTCCCGAGATCAGTGATGCTGTCCTCAAGGGCGAGAGGGGGTCTGGGAGCCCCGGACGTGATCAGATATTACCAAGCAGCCCAACTACGCCAGGCGGTCGTTTGGAACTACCCCACGACCTCCAACTGCTGGTTGGCGATAGAGTCCCATCACACGTCCCCCACCCCCCTCCCGGTTCTCCTCTGGACCCAAGCAAACAAAGAAAGGCGAACCCAGAAATTTTACCTTGGGGCGATGAGATGCACGTGGTCCATTTGGCTTAAGAATAAAGGGAAGTATAGCCTTTCATCATCCCCTTCCTAACTCACCCCGATATTTGGAAACCCAGAATTCCCGCCTGTTCCCGATCCCAATTCGGTCAATATCAGGACCTAGGCATTAGAATGGTTGCAGATCTGCTGAAGAAATAGGAACCCCTGTTCTTCCAGGAGCTCTGAGATAAACTCCACTCTCAGGACCTCCACCTGTTTAAATTCTTGCAAATCAGGCATTTCCTACAAGCTCTCTCGAAAAATTCCAAATTCCCCCTCACCTACTCCTATATGCAAAAGTGGGCGGCTGACCTTAACCTACAGATCGACAAGGAAGACTGGGAGGATATATGGAATTCAGCAAACAAAACTTCAATTTGTACCATAACTAAAGAAAACATCTATAAAATCTTATTTCATTGGTACCTGACCCCGAGTAGACTGAGCCAGATCTTCCCCGGTACACCAGACCTGTACTGGAGGGGATGTGGTCAAGGGGGTGACATGACCCATATTTGGTGGTCATTTCCGGAGATCCAGAAGTTCTGGACCAGAGTCCAGAAGCTTCTCAACGAGACTCTGGGTCTCGATATCCCACTGGACCCTCTGACATATCTGCTGGGTAAACCTATAGATGACCTGCCCTCCCCAATGTTAAGGCTGATCTCCGCTATCCTAACTGCCACCAGGTGCTCAATCGCAGCGGCCTGGAAACAAGTAAAAGCACCTTCCAAGAGTACAGTTGTCAATAGAATAAACATGATCATGAGCATGGAAAAACTCACAGCCATGTTGAAACAAAGAATGCCTCAATATGCCCCATCCCCTTCTCTCTCTGTCTCTCCCATCTTCCCCCTCCCTTTGTCTCCCCCTTTAACCCATCTTTAAGTAAAGAGAAAATCAGTTTATTGGTGTCGATTTATACAATCCGCAGTCATGTGCCTATGACTTCACTGTCAATGATAATATGCTATTACTGGTTGTATTTTTGTTGCAGAACCCCAATAAACGAAAAAGATTGGTAAAAAAAAAAAAAATAAGATCTGGACGGCCCACTCTCTGGTCGGTACTCCAGCTTATGCTTATAAGTGTTCCGTCCTACACTCCAAATGTGCATCAAATAGCACACCCTCTCTTCTGTGCGGTAGACAGAGTGACTGGATTTTTACCTTAAGTAATCCTCTACCGCCTCCCTTAATCAAGTATCTCGATTATCCTCAATCACCTGCATTATGGGTTCCGGAACATACGGGTACTCAAACCCATGAGATTGCTTGTATCTGGCTACTATGGCTTTCTCGGCCCTGTTGATCCTGACCAACTTCTTGTTCCTTACCTTACCTGGTAGTACACAGGACAAAGGCTCTACAGGCGCAATGATATCATATAATATAGAGGACCCTTTTGGCATGACTATCCCTTTTTGGATCTCATCCCACCTTTACACGAGCTCCTCTTGGGCTTTGTAGATGGACGTTCACAGAGGTACAGAATTTGGAGACGTTTATAATGTGAAATTATAATAAGGCTTTATTGTGCCTTTTCCTTTTCATCAGGAAATCCATCCAAACACAGGGGGGGGGAACAAAGCTTCTATTCACTTGGGAGTATTTCTAGTGAACCACTATGCAATAATTCACATCTCCCTTAGTCAAGCATTTCTCGCAGCCCAAAACATATAGCATGAAATAAGCAGATATAAGCAGTCTCTTAAGAATTAAAGTCGTATCTGTTTCTTGGAGGGAAAATCTTCTCACTTCCTGGTTCAGCTTCAGGTGTAGTAATTTTCCCTGTGTCTTGAAATCAGCTCTGCTGTGCAGAGATCAAGACTGGTCAGGTCCAGAGATCTGGGTTTCTTTTGGTCAGTCTCTCCTGGGACTAAAGAACCTCTGCTCTGTCTCTCCAAAGGTCAGCTCCCAGTCAGAGCTAAGGAGGAGTCACTTCCTGTCTCAAAGGCAGGCTTTTTGTAAACAATCTAATCAGGCAGGTGGTCTTTAGTAATTAACTACCACACTGCTAGATTAAAGGCACATTACTGAACAGGGATAAGTCCCCTGTTATATACCTCCCCTGTTTGTGGGAAGCTCGGGCTTACCACGGCCAAAGCCCACCCTTCCACTCTCATTCTAGATATCTCTTTGACTTGAATGAGAGTGGATGGAGGAAGAGCACCCTCTGTCCCGCTGGGATAGGAGCCCTTTCTCCAGTTTATTTTTGTCTCCTCCTGAAGATGCTTGAGATCAGCACTCCTCAGTCGCTTGAGGAGACTTTTTCCACGTAAAGTCTTTTTATCGCGTGCGCGGTCTTGAGATTTCTGTTGCGTCAGGCACTCCTCTTTTTGCAGACAAAGTGTATGGCAACAGTTGTAGAGCAGTTAGGACTAGCCCTTAGAGTTTTCTGCTCTTGAAGTGGTCTTTCTGCAGCTTCTCCACACCACGGAGTCACCAGTTCAGCTTCTTCAGCTAAGGATTGTTCTGGCTTTGATTCTGCACTCTTACCTCTGTTTGTTGCCTGTTGGGCAGCTGTAGGTTTGGCTAGTGCTTTCTTTGGTGGCTCAAACTTTGTACTTTTGTTCTGAAGTTGCGTGGAGTCCCCAATTCTCACTGTACCCTTGTCCTTATGGGCATTAGTTACTGTGGGATACTGGTGCTTGGGCAGAGCCAATACCTTTTTCCGTATTGGAGGAATCTGTATCAGAGTCTCCTTCATATTCTGGAGCTCTGTAATTTTTGTCGTCAAGGTTGCTGCTGCATCTGTTTTCTCCTTGGTGTACTGACTCAAGGGAATGGAACAGTCTCTCTGCTTCAGTTTCTGAGCCTTCTCACGCTCCCTCTCAAACAGAGTCACCTGGTATCGAAGCTCCGCTTCCAACGATGCTCTGAAGACATGCAGCGTGGCCTTTAGCTCCTCATACTGCTCTGTGGGGACGTACTGGGTATTCAGACGTTCCTACAGCGCTTGTACCTCTTTAGCAGCCTGCAGTTTTTCTTCCTGTAGTGTTTGCTGCTTCTCCTCAGCATACTGGAGGAGTGTACGCAGACCTTGCAGTTGGTTCTGCAGTCGGTGCTCTGCATCAAATTTTTCTTTGACTTCTTCTGTTAACTGAAAATTTTCTTCTTTCAGTTTTAAGTTTTCTCTTTTTAATCTTGAATTTTCTCCTTTTTCAGTCTCTGTATTCTTCAGGGCCTCTTTGCAGTCCTCCTTCCATTTACGCACATCTGCTTTGAGAATGACAATCTCCTGGCGTGAGACTTCCTTCTCTAGGTTGAGGGTCTAAAGCTCCTTCTGAGAGACTTTGAGATCTGTTTCAAGATTACCAATAGTTTATTTAGCAATGCCCAGCTCCTCAGTGAGACTGTATAGTTCCTTTCTGGAAACTTTCAGGTCTGTGCGGCAGCAGTTGGTCTCATGATGTGAGGCATCAAGTGCTCTGCGGAGTGTCTGAACCTCTTTCTGAGATACGTCTACGTCTGTCCGGACACTTTTGACCTCCTGTTATGAGGCATTCAACTCTATACGAAGAGTATGAACCTCTTGCTGGAAGACTGTCATCTGCTTCAGGGCCTTCTCATACTTCCGCTTTAGCGTAGCCACCATTTTATCTGATTGGCTCTGCTTTTCATCCATGGCGGAAAAATTAGCCTTTGCAGTATCTAGCTCAGTCTTGAGATCGTCCAATTCTGTCCTGGCTAAGAGTAAATTGTGAGCACATCTTTTTGTAGCCTCACATTATTTTTCTGTAGCTCAGCATTATTTTTTCTCTCTCTTCTTAATTCTTCACAGAGCAGATCACAGTCATGCCTGGCAATTTTCAGGGCGTCTTCAGGGCTGGTCAAGGGATCGTCACTCACTGGTTCCGGCTCCGCTTCCCTGGGATGACTGGTTGAGGGTTCCTCACTGTTGGCACCGGACAGACACATCTTTGGGGTACACGACTTCTGCCTTGGGCCCTCTGGATATTTGGTTAACCATTTGACGAATTCTCCATTTTCTCTAGGCTGCAGGGCAACTCGGTCCCCCTTTTCCTCCACAGGATCTGCGGACGTGTCTGTTCCTTCCACGGTAAGTGCTTTTCTTTTTCCGCCTTTTTGATTTGGTTGACACCGTACCTTCAGGGAAATTGGAGTCTCCATCTTCATATGAAATTTTAGCAGCTTCATTATATACGCCAAGCTTTTTTTGCAGTAGCTTTAGCTGACAGAAATATTGGGTGATCTGCTGCTCCTGCTCTGTCTCCTGTTGATTATATTCGTCATCAAAGGGAGCGTTCTTTTCTGTTCGTTACGAGTTCAGGCACCCCCACCATTCTTGGGGTGTTTTGTGGTGTGACTCGGTTCGGGTTCCCCGTAAGAGATGTCTTCCTCTTTATTGGACTGGAAGGGCCACTCTTCCATGGGGTAGGGTTCCTTACAGGAACGCTGCATCTTGTCCTCCATTTTTAGGCTATCAGGTGTAATTTTCTTCCTGATCTCAGGAGGCGCTATTGCAGCTGTTGCCACTGTGTTTGCTAGAACCCCCAATTGTGGTAGTCCTACAGATGGGCATATTTTGCTTGTAGAGGTCGTAGCTCTCACAGGCATCTCTGTAGACTTTTCTATCTTGGATAAATTTTACAATATCAGCAGTGCTGTGCATGCATTTTCTCTCATCAGGTATACAAGTTGTGCAGTTGCTAGGTAAAAAAAAATCTATTTGCTTTACACCATTTTCTTTCAGGGTGCAATCTCCCCGCTTCAGCAATAGAATTTGGTTTTCCTCGTGAGTTCAGTAATTTTCAGTCTCATCTTTGGGTATTATGGCATTCACACTTCACACTTTGGGTGTCTGTTTTTGCTCCCAAGATATATATAGACAGACTTTTTTACTTGCAGAAAAAAACATTCTTTGCAGTGGACTATTTCTTTCATTCCCGGCAGGGTAGCTGGAGGAGTGTATCAAAGAGGATACATCAAAGAAATCCCTTTCGTAGGCGCACCGCAGACCTTTATAGTATAAACGGTCAGGGGTGAATGTGGTGGGTGAAGTTAACTTTATTTCATACTGATGTGTCAAACGTGTAGTTAAAACAGTATATAGTATGAATCTATATACTCGAAATAAAAGATAGACACCTATAGTCTATTTAGTCTCTGCCATGCCTCTCCTTTATTGTCTATGTATTACTCTATAAGGAATAGATACGCCCTATTGTTATATATATTGTTTTTTCTTTCTAAGCTTCTACAACCCGTGTGCTTTTTTGGGGTTTTAAAATATCCTTGGTATGTATAGATGGATGGATATATATCCTTCAGTTATTTTTGGTTTGGGGTAATGTCATCTGATCCCTCGTTTGGGAGGGTTGTGTTTTTTATCATATATGACCAAAGTTCCACTGTAGGAGTCTGTTCCCTGTATCCCTGTTTAGTATATGTTGCTGTATTTTAGCATAGGAGAACGTGCCCTAGTTGGCTGATGGTACAAAGTCGCAGGGGGTTGTTTGTAAAGCACCTACTGTATAAGACAGGTTATGGGAATATTGGTGTATACTTGTTTAAAACGTATGTTTATCAAGAGCAGTGTGTTAACACTCTTTTAGTGGATCTAGGTTGTTGTTAATTAAGTGGCAAAAAACCCTATATTTGATATGCTCCGTTTGCAGATGGTATTAGGTTCCACGCAGTGTTGTATGGTTAACACTGCATTTGAGGAATTAGGGCATGGAGATGCCTCATGTATATTGTATCCCTTGTATGCCAGAAGAAAAAACGCATCTGTGCTAGCCAGTGCAGTCTGTTGCCACAAGTTTTTAAGTGTCTAGTACGCACCACGCATGCGCTCATGAGTGGGGCCGTTCATAGCCCTCAGTTTGTTGTATAGACTCCGTCCGCGCATGCGTCAGAACGGGCTTCTGTTGATACTGATCTGTGTGATCTGCGTACAGTGCATGGTAGGTAAATCAATAGATAGGCAGGCGCTGTGTTCTATTGCGATCTTTAGAAATCTAGGAATGTATTTTATGGGGTTCCCCGTGCATAGACGGAAAAAAGCCCCGCGTTGATCTTACGATACTAGGAGTTGCGTACGCAATAAGTATTGGGCTGGTGTGTATTTTAATCACATAATCTTGCACGTGTTCTTGTTAGAACGGGGTTTTGCGCTGTGTTGTGTAATTTTTTTTGGAGGGCAGTGTAGAAGATACTGTTTAGCACTACTAGAGCGCCACATGCGCATGCGCCCGACAGGGCTTATGCGAATGCTGTTCTGTGTGTCCTGTGTGTAGTGTGAGATAGGTAGATACACAAATAGACAAGCGGTGTATTTATATTGCGATCTTACACATATAGGAGTAGATGTTTTGGTAGTCTATCCTAAATTCCCTGTGCACATACAGAAATATGTCCTATGTTGATATATAATTATGGCAGCTGCATTCGCAATGCGTGGTAGGCTGAAATGTGGTTGGTTCACGTAGTAGTGCAGATGTTCTTGTTAGAAGGGATCTTTTATATAGTGTAGTACAATTCAAAGCAAGTGCTGCCCTGTGGCAGTACTGACACCTCTTTAAATGGGTGTATCATATAGGTAATAGTTTCTATGCGTTTTCTATTTGAGCTGTTGCTGGAGGTAGCTGGCAGAGTTTAGTTACAAGTCGGCAAAAGACCCGACATGGCGCATGTTTCGTCACTTCCTGTGACTTCATCCGGGGTGGGCGTTACTGCGTTCCCTCTCGCTTATTTATACCCGGTGGTTACCATAGCGATCGTGGGACGCCTCATGCCGGTTAGTGGTGGTGCATAGGTACTGCATCCACTTCTGACCTTAGTAGTTTCATTTGACATATACAAGTGTATATTGGGTAGATGGATTCAACGATTTTATTATAGTGCTGGAGAGTATTTCAGAGGAAGGAATTAAAGACAAAACCCTCATTTATGCCAGATGGATAGTGGGTGTTAAGTAGATAGATCCATCTGGCCTCACGCTGCAGTAGTTTTTTGTCCCAGTTCCCCCTTCGAATGCTTGGGGGAATGTGGTCTATGCCCTGGAAGTTTAGTGTGTCCATTTTTCCTGCATGGTGGTCTCTAACGTGACGGGAAATGGGGGTGTCTAGCGCATTCCTTATAGATCCCATGTGCTCAAGGATGCGCCTTCGAAGTTCTCGCTTTGTTTTTCCCACATACTTTTTCCCGCATTGACACGTTATCAAATAGATGATTCCTCTGCTTTTGCAGTTGATGAAGTGTTTAACATTGAATGTTTTACTGTTGTCAGTATTAGTGAAGATCTTGCTTTCCTTCATGTGGCTGCATGCCTTGCAGTGGTGACACTTATATGAGCCTTTGATACTTAGCCATGTTGTGTTCTTTCTCTTGTTATTAGGTGTAAAGTGGCTATGTACCAGGTGGTCCTTGATGTTAGATGCTCGTCTCCAAACAATGGATGGATGACTCTTGAGGACCTTTCTGAGATCATCGTCATTAGTCAAAATGTGCCAATGGTTGGTAAGTATCTTTTTGATGTCCCTCCACTGATCATGGTAGGTGGCTATGCATCTGATTTCACTCATCTTGTTACTCTCTTCAGGTGTTTTCGGTTTTAATAATTCAATGCGTGGAGTTTTCAGGGCCCGATGATATGCAGTTTTGAGTTGACGTCTGGAGTATCCCCTGGCTATGAAGTTGTCCCTCATCTTTTTACTTTCTTCTTTGAATGCCATGATATCTGTGCAATTACGTCGTATGCGCAGATATTGTCCTGTGGGGATGCCCCGGATCAGGGGTTTGGGGTGGAAGCTGTCTGCTTTTAAGTAGCTGTTTGTAGCGGTCTTTTTCTTATAGTTTTTAATGGATAAACAACCATCATCATTGATGGTTATTTGTAAATCCAGAAAAGTGATACTACTTGTGCTGATCTCTGATGTTAGCTTTAGGTTATGATCATTGTAATTTAGTAGTTTGAGGAAGGTCTCCAAATCTTTCCTTGTGCCTCTCCAGAGTAGGAGGATGTCATCTATGTAGCGTAGCCACAAATCTATGTGGTTCGTGTACATTGACATCCCTTCCGAAAAAACACTGATCGCCTCCCACCAACCTAAATACAGGTTGGCGTAAGTGGGGGCACACGTTGTTCCCATGGCCGTTCCCTGGACTTGTAGGTAGTATTTAGAATCGAACAAGAAATAGTTGTGTTCTAAGATGAACTGTAAAAGTTCTATAATGAAAGCATTATGTTCGGCAAAAAGGCAACTCCGTGATGTGAGGAAATGGGTTACTGCTATAAGACCAAACTCATGTTTTATACTTGTGTACAGCGATTCTACATCGAAGCTGACTAGCAAAGTATCTTTGGTTACTTGTATACCTTCAAGTCTGTTTAAGACATCTTTTGTGTCCTGGACGAAGGATGGTACACTGGCGACACACTTTATTCGAGCTCGGCTAGTCCCACGAATTCGGGTATACCCGGGTGTATTGAGGTTTGTGACTGTTTTCTGCCCGAGTGCATTGAGGTATTTTCCAAGCAGGGATTGAAGCATTTTATTCCCGCTGGCTGCAATACTGCACAGTATATATATATATACTGCATTACAATTCATGAATTTATGCCATCTGGTAGACACGCGAAGCATTGCAGCCTATTAAATCCTAATCATTATCATTTAACAGATCAGCCGCCCGTCAGCCAGGCATGAACCCAGGCTGGGAAGGCAAACGCAACGGGGCTTGTCAGAGGTGAGGAGCGGCGCATTCCAGGTATCTGCCAGGTACATACTGGGTATTTGCTCGAATAAAGTGTGTCGGTGCAGTAGAGATGTTACAAATTCTCTAAGTACTTTATCAATGTATACGCTGCTGTGTTCTGTGAGTGAACCAATTCCTGAGACTATAGGTCTTCCGGGAGGTTTGTGGATGCTCTTGTGAACTTTAGGGATGCTATAGAAAGTTGCTATAGTCGGATCCTTTGGCATCATGAAGTCATGCTCATTCTTCGATATGACTTTGTTCTCCAGACCTTTTCGTAGTATAGTGCCTAGTGCCTTCTGGAATAGTGCAGTTGGATCATTTGGGAGTGTTCTGTAGCCCTTCTTATCCTTCAGGAGTCTCAGGTTCTCCATCTTATAGTCCTCTGTTTTCATTATTACAAGGTTGCCTCCTTTGTCGGCTGGTTTTATTGTGATTTCTTGCATGTCTCTTATTTCCTTTAGTGCCTCTTGTTCCTGTTTGTTGAGGTTACTTTCTGTCCTGGATTTTTTGAGGGATTCTAGGTCCTTGGTGACCAAATTTAGGAACGTTGAGATGTTCGCACAACTATCTTGATGTGGTGTAAAGCGACTTTGAGGTTTTAGAGTTGTGTGGGGACCGTCCCCGGGATTTTTTTCTCCTTCTTCTAGCAGGTTGACTAAATTTGCCAAATGTTCCTGATCCTGTGTTTGTAGAAATTCTTCATACATATTTGGTGGTGCATTCCTCCCTCGTCTTTTGAAGAATTTGTGCAGGAGCATTTTGCGTGCAAAAAGGTTGATGTCTTTTACTGCCTCGAAAAGGTCGAATTTATTGGAGGGAACATAGGAGAGGCCTTTCTCTAGGAGGCTTAGTTGAGCTCCCGTTAGGATGGTGTCAGAGAGATTGATAATTTCACATTTATTCTTGTGTGTGTCTTCAGTTGTTAGTACCTCCTTCTCCTCTGTTTCCTGTAGCCTGACCATCTTCCTCTTCCTCTTCCTCTCCAATATCCCTCCTCTCCTTGTCTTTCTGGGCCATAGTCTACACCTTCCTGGGCCTGGTCTAAAAAATGATGTGGATTGTGACTGTCTGGTTGTACAGAGGTTTTATCTTTATTTGATTTTGATCTTGTTGTTACCTTGTTCTGGTAATTGCTGTTCTCTTCTGTTTCCGACATGTCCCAGTCGGTGGACGAGTCACTGTGTTCCTGTAGTTTCACTTTCTCTGCCTGGAAGTGGTGTTTGTAGATCTTGCCCTTGGAGTAGTCCCCACTATCTCTAAGAAATTTAATGCGCTTTCTTTCTTTTATTCCTTTTACATAGTGATCAGTGGTTTTTTGTAAGATGTTTTCATATTTCTCAAAATTGGGCGATTCCTTCCATTGGACCGCTTCTTTCTTATTTTTCTCTATTTCGATATTTACTTTCTTAAGCTCAGCCAGTTCATTATCGATTAAAAGAATCATCAAGTCATGTGAACATTTCGTTATTGTGTCATCCCATTTCTTAATGAAGGCCTCCTGTAAATTATGGTATGAAGGTGAGAGATTGACCCTTAAACCCCTTGGTATCATCTTGCTCTTCTGATACTTTTGGAGACTGCAAACTTCCCACCATAAACGTGATTGTTTTTTATACTGATATTCTAGATTTTGAAAGTACGTTTTGATGTTATTTACAGTGGGTTCTTCTTGTGGAGATGCATTTGTGGAAAATATATTTTCCGAGTCAGCCTCCCAATCGTTGAAGTCCATAGTACGCGATAGAAAACCTGCCATTATTTGTAGATGGCTGGTATTGTTTGGTAGAAATATATGGGGAGCTGAGGTGGAAAACAGGATAGAGGGTCCTGTGGGTGGACAAAAGATGTTATGGTGGAGGAAACCTCGCTCTTAAACCCCTTGTTGGACAAAGCGTGCTGCCTAGGGATGGGTTAGAATAGCTGGAGGAGTGTATCAAAGAGGATACATCAAAGAAATCCCTTTCGTAGGCGCACCGCAGACCTTTATAGTATATACGGTCAGGGGTGAATGTGGTGGGTGAAGTTAACTTTATTTCATACTGATGTGTCAAACGTGTAGTTAAAACAGTATATAGTATGAATCTATATACTCGAAATAAAAGATAGACACCACATTCCCCCAAGCATTCGAAGGGGGAACTGGGACAAAAAACTACTGCAGCGTGAGGCCAGATGGATCTATCTACTTAACACCCACTATCCATCTGGCATAAATGAGGGTTTTGTCTTTAATTCCTTCCTCTGAAATACTCTCCAGCACTATAATAAAATCGTTGAATCCATCTACCCAATATACACTTGTATACTGCACCGACACACTTTATTCGAGCAAATACCCGGTATGTACCTGGCAGATACCTGGAATGCGCCGCTCCTCACCTCTGACAAGCCCCGTTGCATTTGCCTTCCCAGCCTGGGTTCATGCCTGGCTGATGGGCGGCTGATTTGTTAAATTATAATGATTAGGATTTAATAGGCTGCAATGCTTCGCGTGTCTACCAGATGGCATAAATTCATGAATTGTAATGCAGTATATATATATGTACTGTGCAGTATTGCAGCCAGCGGGAATAAAATGCTTCAATCCCTGCCTGGAAAATACCTCAATGCACTCGGGCAGAAAACAGTCACAAACCTCAATACACCCGAGTATACCCGAATTCGTGGGACTAGCCGAGCTCGAATAAAGTGTGTCGCCAGTGTATGTCAAATGAAACTACTAAGGTCAGAAGTGGATGCAGTACCTATGCACCACCACTAACCGGCATGAGGCATCCCACGACCGCTATGGTAACCACCGGGTATAAATAAGCGAGAGGGAACGCAGTAACGCCCACCCCGGATGAAGTCACAGGAAGTGACGAAACATGCGCCATGTCGGGTCTTTTGCCGACTTGTAACTAAACTCTGCCAGCTACCTCCAGCAACAGCTCAAATAGAAAACGCATAGAAACTATTACCTATATGATACACCCATTTAAAGAGGTGTCAGTACTGCCACAGGGCAGCACTTGCTTTGAATTGTACTACACTATATAAAAGATCCCTTCTAACAAGAACATCTGCACTACTACGTGAACCAACCACATTTCAGCCTACCACGCATTGCGAATGCAGCTGCCATAATTATATATCAACATAGGACATATTTCTGTATGTGCACAGGGAATTTAGGATAGACTACCATAACATCTACTCCTATATTTGTAAGATCGCAATATAAATACACCGCTTGTCTATTTGTGTATCTACCTATCTCACACTACACGCAGGACACACAGAACAGCATTCGCATAAGCCCTGTCGGGCGCATGCGCATG
Source organism: Ascaphus truei (assembly GCF_040206685.1). Classification (NCBI taxonomy): domain Eukaryota; kingdom Metazoa; phylum Chordata; class Amphibia; order Anura; family Ascaphidae; genus Ascaphus; species Ascaphus truei. Next base: position 160,295,787 of record NC_134485.1, read on the forward strand.
TGGCGCTCTAGTAGTGCTAAACAGTATCTTCTACACTGCCCTCCAAAAAAAATTACACAACACAGCGCAAAACCCCGTTCTAACAAGAACACGTGCAAGATTATGTGATTAAAATACACACCAGCCCAATACTTATTGCGTACGCAACTCCTAGTATCGTAAGATCAACGCGGGGCTTTTTTCCGTCTATGCACGGGGAACCCCATAGAATACATTCCTAGATTTCTAAAGATCGCAATAGAACACAGCGCCTGCCTATCTATTGATTTACCTACCTTGCACTGTACGCAGATCACACAGATCAGTATCAACAGAAGCCCGTTCTGACGCATGCGCGGACGGAGTCTATACAACAAACTGAGGGCTATGAACGGCCCCACTCATGAGCGCATGCGCGGTGCGTACTAGACACTTAAAAACTTGTGGCAACAGACTGCACTGGCTAGCACAGATGCGTTTTTTCTTTTGGCATACAAGGGATACAATATACATGAGACATCTCCATGCCCTAATTCCTCAAATGCAGTGTTAACCATACAACACTGCGTGGAACCTAATACCATCTGCAAACGGAGCATATCAAATATAGGGTTTTTTGCCACTTTATTAACTACAACCTAGATCCACTAAAAGAGTGTTAACACACTGCTCTTGATAAACATACGTTTTAAACAAGTATACACCAATATTCCCATAACCTGTCTTATACAGTAGGTGCTTTACAAACAACCCCCTGCGACTTTGTACCATCAGCCAACTAGGGCACGTTCTCCTATGCTAAAATACAGCAACATATACTAAACAGGGATACAGGGAACAGACTCCTACAGTGGAACTTTGGTCATATATGATAAAAAACACAACCCTCCCAAACGAGGGATCAGATGACATTACCCCAAACCAAAAATAACTGAAGGATATATATCCATCCATCTATATATACCAAGGATATTTTAAAACCCCAAAAAAGCACACGGGTTGTAGAAGCTTAGAAAGAAAAAACAATATATATAACAATAGGGCGTATCTATTCCTTATAGAGTAATACATAGACAATAAAGGAGAGGCATGGCAGAGACTAAATAGACTATAGGTGTCTATCTTTTATTTCGAGTATATAGATTCATACTATATACTGTTTTAACTACACGTTTGACACATCAGTATGAAATAAAGTTAACTTCACCCACCACATTCACCCCTGACCGTATATACTATAAAGGTCTGCGGTGCGCCTACGAAAGGGATTTCTTTGATGTATCCTCTTTGATACACTCCTCCAGCTATTCTAACCCATCCCTAGGCAGCACGCTTTGTCCAACAAGGGGTTTAAGAGCGAGGTTTCCTCCACCATAACATCTTTTGTCCACCCACAGGACCCTCTATCCTGTTTTCCACCTCAGCTCCCCATATATTTCTACCAAACAATACCAGCCATCTACAAATAATGGCAGGTTTTCTATCGCGTACTATGGACTTCAACGATTGGGAGGCTGACTCGGAAAATATATTTTCCACAAATGCAACTCCACAAGAAGAACCCACTGTAAATATCATCAAAACGTACTTTCAAAATCTAGAATATCAGTATAAAAAACAATCACGTTTATGGTGGGAAGTTTGCAGTCTCCAAAAGTATCAGAAGAGCAAGATGATACCAAGGGGTTTAAGGGTCAATCTCTCACCTTCCTACCATAATTTACAGGAGGCCTTCATTAAGAAATGGGATGACACAATAACGAAATGTTCACATGACTTGATGATTCTTTTAATCGATAATGAACTGGCTGAGCTTAAGAAAGTAAATATCGAAATAGAGAAAAATAAGAAAGAAGCGGTCCAATGGAAGGAATCACCCAATTTTGAGAAATATGAAAACATCTTACAAAAAACCACTGATCACTATGTAAAAGGAATAAAAGAAAGAAAGCGCATTAAATTTCTTAGAGATAGTGGGGACTACTCCAAGGGCAAGATCTACAAACACCACTTCCAGGCAGAGAAAGTGAAACTACAGGAACACAGTGACTCGTCCACCGACTGGGACATGTCGGAAACAGAAGAGAACAGCAATTACCAGAACAAGGTAACAACAAGATCAAAATCAAATAAAGATAACACCTCTGTACAACCAGACAGTCACAATCCACATCATTTTTTAGACCAGGCCCAGGAAGGTGTAGACTATGGCCCAGAAAGACAAGGAGAGGAGGGATATTGGAGAGGAAGAGGAAGATGGTCAGGCTACAGGAAACAGAGGAGAAGGAGGTACTAACAACTGAAGACACACACAAGAATAAATGTGAAATTATCAATCTCTCTGACACCATCCTAACGGGAGCTCAACTAAGCCTCCTAGAGAAAGGCCTCTCCTATGTTCCCTCCAATAAATTCGACCTTTTCGAGGCAGTAAAAGACATCAACCTTTTTGCACGCAAAATGCTCCTGCACAAATTCTTCAAAAGACGAGGGAGGAATGCACCACCAAATATGTATGAAGAATTTCTACAAACACAGGATCAGGAACATTTGGCAAATTTAGTCAACCTGCTAGAAGAAGGAGAAAAAAATCCCGGGGACGGTCCCCACACAACTCTAAAACCTCAAAGTCGCTTTACACCACATCAAGATAGTTGTGCGAACATCTCAACGTTCCTAAATTTGGTCACCAAGGACCTAGAATCCCTCAAAAAATCCAGGACAGAAAGTAACCTCAACAAACAGGAACAAGAGGCACTAAAGGAAATAAGAGACATGCAAGAAATCACAATAAAACCAGCCGACAAAGGAGGCAACCTTGTAATAATGAAAACAGAGGACTATAAGATGGAGAACCTGAGACTCCTGAAGGATAGAAGTGCTACAGAACACTCCCAAATGATCCAACTGCACTATTCCAGAAGGCACTAGGCACTATACTACGAAAAGGTCTGGAGAACAAAGTCATATCGAAGAATGAGCATGACTTCATGATGCCAAAGGATCCGACTATAGCAACTTTCTATAGCATCCCTAAAGTTCACAAGAGCATCCACAAACCTCCCGGAAGACCTATAGTCTCAGGAATTGGTTCACTCACAGAACACAGCAGCGTATACATTGATAAAGTACTTAGAGAATTTGTAACATCTCTACTGCACCGACACACTTTATTCGAGCAAATACCCAGTATGTACCTGGCAGATACCTGGAATGCGCCGCTCCTCACCTCTGACAAGCCCCGTTGCGTTTGCCTTCCCAGCCTGGGTTCATGCCTGGCTGACGGGCGGCTGATCTGTTAAATGATAATGATTAGGATTTAATAGGCTGCAATGCTTCGCGTGTCTACCAGATGGCATAAATTCATGAATTGTAATGCAGTATATATATATATACTGTGCAGTATTGCAGCCAGCGGGAATAAAATGCTTCAATCCCTGCTTGGAAAATACCTCAATGCACTCGGGCAGAAAACAGTCACAAACCTCAATACACCCGGGTATACCCGAATTCGTGGGACTAGCCGAGCTCGAATAAAGTGTGTCGCCAGTGTACCATCCTTCGTCCAGGACACAAAAGATGTCTTAAACAGACTTGAAGGTATACAAGTAACCAAAGATACTTTGCTAGTCAGCTTCGATGTAGAATCGCTGTACACAAGTATAAAACATGAGTTTGGTCTTATAGCAGTAACCCATTTCCTCACATCACGGAGTTGCCTTTTTGCCGAACATAATGCTTTCATTATAGAACTTTTACAGTTCATCTTAGAACACAACTATTTCTTGTTCGATTCTAAATACTACCTACAAGTCCAGGGAACGGCCATGGGAACAACGTGTGCCCCCACTTACGCCAACCTGTATTTAGGTTGGTGGGAGGCGATCAGTGTTTTTTCGGAAGGGATGTCAATGTACACGAACCACATAGATTTGTGGCTACGCTACATAGATGACATCCTCCTACTCTGGAGAGGCACAAGGAAAGATTTGGAGACCTTCCTCAAACTACTAAATTACAATGATCATAACCTAAAGCTAACATCAGAGATCAGCACAAGTAGTATCACTTTTCTGGATTTACAAATAACCATCAATGATGATGGTTGTTTATCCATTAAAAACTATAAGAAAAAGACCGCTACAAACAGCTACTTAAAAGCAGACAGCTTCCACCCCAAACCCCTGATCCGGGGCATCCCCACAGGACAATATCTGCGCATACGACGTAATTGCACAGATATCATGGCATTCAAAGAAGAAAGTAAAAAGATGAGGGACAACTTCATAGCCAGGGGATACTCCAGACGTCAACTCAAAACTGCATATCATCGGGCCCTGAAAACTCCACGCATTGAATTATTAAAACCGAAAACACCTGAAGAGAGTAACAAGATGAGTGAAATCAGATGCATAGCCACCTACCATGATCAGTGGAGGGACATCAAAAAGATACTTACCAACCATTGGCACATTTTGACTAATGACGATGATCTCAGAAAGGTCCTCAAGAGTCATCCATCCATTGTTTGGAGACGAGCATCTAACATCAAGGACCACCTGGTACATAGCCACTTTACACCTAATAACAAGAGAAAGAACACAACATGGCTAAGTATCAAAGGCTCATATAAGTGTCACCACTGCAAGGCATGCAGCCACATGAAGGAAAGCAAGATCTTCACTAATACTGACAACAGTAAAACATTCAATGTTAAACACTTCATCAACTGCAAAAGCAGAGGAATCATCTATTTGATAACGTGTCAATGCGGGAAAAAGTATGTGGGAAAAACAAAGCGAGAACTTCGAAGGCGCATCCTTGAGCACATGGGATCTATAAGGAATGCGCTAGACACCCCCATTTCCCGTCACGTTAGAGACCACCATGCAGGAAAAATGGACACACTAAACTTCCAGGGCATAGACCACATTCCCCCAAGCATTCGAAGGGGGAACTGGGACAAAAAACTACTGCAGCGTGAGGCCAGATGGATCTATCTACTTAACACCCACTATCCATCTGGCATAAATGAGGGTTTTGTCTTTAATTCCTTCCTCTGAAATACTCTCCAGCACTATAATAAAATCGTTGAATCCATCTACCCAATATACACTTGTATATGTCAAATGAAACTACTAAGGTCAGAAGTGGATGCAGTACCTATGCACCACCACTAACCGGCATGAGGCGTCCCACGATCGCTATGGTAACCACCGGGTATAAATAAGCGAGAGGGAACGCAGTAACGCCCACCCCGGATGAAGTCACAGGAAGTGACGAAACATGCGCCATGTCGGGTCTTTTGCCGACTTGTAACTAAACTCTGCCAGCTACCTCCAGCAACAGCTCAAATAGAAAACGCATAGAAACTATTACCTATATGATACACCCATTTAAAGAGGTGTCAGTACTGCCACAGGGCAGCACTTGCTTTGAATTGTACTACACTATATAAAAGATCCCTTCTAACAAGAACATCTGCACTACTACGTGAACCAACCACATTTCAGCCTACCACGCATTGCGAATGCAGCTGCCATAATTATATATCAACATAGGACATATTTCTGTATGTGCACAGGGAATTTAGGATAGACTACCAAAACATCTACTCCTATATGTGTAAGATCGCAATATAAATACACCGCTTGTCTATTTGTGTATCTACCTATCTCACACTACACACAGGACACACAGAACAGCATTCGCATAAGCCCTGTCGGGCGCATGCGCATGTGGCGCTCTAGTAGTGCTAAACAGTATCTTCTACACTGCCCTCCAAAAAAAATTACACAACACAGCGCAAAACCCCGTTCTAACAAGAACACGTGCAAGATTATGTGATTAAAATACACACCAGCCCAATACTTATTGCGTACGCAACTCCTAGTATCGTAAGATCAACGCGGGGCTTTTTTCCGTCTATGCACGGGGAACCCCATAAAATACATTCCTAGATTTCTAAAGATCGCAATAGAACACAGCGCCTGCCTATCTATTGATTTACCTACCATGCACTGTACGCAGATCACACAGATCAGTATCAACAGAAGCCCGTTCTGACGCATGCGCGGACGGAGTCTATACAACAAACTGAGGGCTATGAACGGCCCCACTCATGAGCGCATGCGTGGTGCGTACTAGACACTTAAAAACTTGTGGCAACAGACTGCACTGGCTAGCACAGATGCGTTTTTTCTTCTGGCATACAAGGGATACAATATACATGAGGCATCTCCATGCCCTAATTCCTCAAATGCAGTGTTAACCATACAACACTGCGTGGAACCTAATACCATCTGCAAACGGAGCATATCAAATATAGGGTTTTTTGCCACTTAATTAACAACAACCTAGATCCACTAAAAGAGTGTTAACACACTGCTCTTGATAAACATACGTTTTAAACAAGTATACACCAATATTCCCATAACCTGTCTTATACAGTAGGTGCTTTACAAACAACCCCCTGCGACTTTGTACCATCAGCCAACTAGGGCACGTTCTCCTATGCTAAAATACAGCAACATATACTAAACAGGGATACAGGGAACAGACTCCTACAGTGGAACTTTGGTCATATATGATAAAAAACACAACCCTCCCAAACGAGGGATCAGATGACATTACCCCAAACCAAAAATAACTGAAGGATATATATCCATCCATCTATACATACCAAGGATATTTTAAAACCCCAAAAAAGCACACGGGTTGTAGAAGCTTAGAAAGAAAAAACAATATATATAACAATAGGGCGTATCTATTCCTTATAGAGTAATACATAGACAATAAAGGAGAGGCATGGCAGAGACTAAATAGACTATAGGTGTCTATCTTTTATTTCGAGTATATAGATTCATACTATATACTGTTTTAACTACACGTTTGACACATCAGTATGAAATAAAGTTAACTTCACCCACCACATTCACCCCTGACCGTATATACTATAAAGGTCTGCGGTGCGCCTACGAAAGGGATTTCTTTGATGTATCCTCTTTGATACACTCCTCCAGCTATTCTAACCCATTCCTAGGCAGCACGCTTTGTCCAACAAGGGGTTTAAGAGCGAGGTTTCCTTCACCATAACATCTTTTATTCCCGGCAGGGTGACTCAACATTCAGCAATTGGTTTTGAAAAACCTTTTACACAGTTCAGAAATCACTTTTTCCCCTATAGGGCAATTTTACACTCAGCATTTGTTTGCTAAAAATTCCCCTGCTTCAGCACAGTCTTGTATCAATTTTCACACGTTTCTGCATATACTCCATTCACAGCTGGTAGCCCTATGCGGTGTGGCAACCTTTATATGCAAAATCAGTACCACTCGTGGGTCACCATCTGTTTTCACTGCTTCAGCTAAACTTTTGAAAACAACAAACACCTATCCCTTTTCAAGGGCTGACTCACTTCTTGAACCCTGACTATGGCTGAAAGGCAAAACCCCTATTTCAATGACCATATTACACTTTGTGATAGGCAAATTAAGGTTTCGCTACTTCAGCAGTCTCTTCTGGGTTTTTGTAAGTTTCAGTGCAGTGTGGTTTCAGTGGTGTGTATCCCTTTAATTCCGATCTCTGCTGCATGAGGTTTTTTTTTTTTTCTCAGACTGTTTGTAGGCAAAAAGCATAAAAAAAAATTTCACATAAAAATCTCTGGTCCTTTTTAACTACAAGGACACCTCTTGTCCCACCTCGGACCCCAAATGTAGACGGACGTTCACAGAGGTACACAATTTGGAGACGTTTATAATGTGAAATTATAATAAGGCTTTATTGTGCCTTTTCCTTTTCATCAGGAAATCCATCCAAACACAGGGGGGGGGAACAAAGCTTCTATTCACTTGGGAGTATTTCTAGTGAAACACTATGCAATAATTCACATCTCCCTTAGTCAAGCATTTCTCGCAGCCCAAAACATATAGCATGAAATAAGCAGATATAAGCAGTCTCTTAAGAATAAAAGTCTTATCTGTTTCTTGGAGGGAAAATCTTCTCACTTCCTGGTTCAGCTTCAGGTGTAGTAGTTTCCCCTGTGTCTTGAAATCAGCTCTGCTGTGCAGAGCTCAAGACTGGTCAGCTCCAGAGATCTGGGTTTCTTTTGTTCAGTCTCTCCTGGGACTCAAGAACCTCTGCTCTGTCTCCCCAAAGGTCAGCTCTCATTCAGAGCTATGGAGGAGTCACTTCCTGTCTCAAAGGCAGGCTTTTTGTAAACAATCTAATCAGGCAGGTGGTGTTTAGTAATTAACTACCACACTGCTAGATTAAAGGCACATTACTGAACAGGGATATGTCCTCTGTTACAGGCTTCCTTAGCCAAGTACACCCCCACATCCCACCAATGATCAACCACCTCCCCCCGCATGAGGATTAAACTAGTGCGGTCCAGGAAACCTGAATAGCCTTCATATAAAGGAGCCCACCACTTGGTACTATGCTCCCGTAATTGATTTCTCACCACTAGAGCGGTCTCATGCCCTTCTGTGTCCCCACCAGATGAGACCCCAGACGTAGCACTAGAATGGGAGGAGGCCCCATAACGCTTAGGCCTCCCTCGAACTATGTGGGTATAAATGGTGGGATTCATTTTGGGCAGTTTTACGTAAGGCACCACCTCCATCCCCGATCCCTCGTCCGAAGGAATGCAATCCCCCCAGTCCATGGCCAACACAGGCTGCTCCTCCGATGTGTCCTGTGACTCCCCAGACCACCCTTGGCTTGAACGTGATCCAACAGGAGACATGACAGGGGCATTGACCTTGGCACTGGGCAATGGGAATGGGGAAGTGTCCTTACTTTTCAGCAAATGGAGAAGTAATTTAGCGATGCCACGATCTGTCGTCGCTTTGGGTGTGGCCGACTCACCCGCTGTCTTCTTCCCGCGGCCCAGCACAGTCTGCATGTATCTGTCCATCTGCGCCCTGGACAGACTAGTTGGATGCTGCTATCGGATACTTCTGGTCGGTTCCGCTGGAGATACCGGACGTGACGTCATCATCCTCTTGCGAGGTGACGCCATCTTGGGTGGGGTCGTCCCATCCCTGAACTTCCTCCTCTACCTCTACGTCAGGCACCGGATGCCCTGCGATGCTTCTCGGTTCTGCTTGGGCCTTGGTCGGGGCCTTTCCTACGGCCGCCTCCATTAGAGCCTGTGGGGAGTAAGGGGGTTCCTCAAAACTCTGCTGGCTTGCAATGGGTTCCTCTTCCTCAGGTCCCATCTCCGGTGCACTGGGAGTCGCCACAGCCGTGGGACTCTTCCGCAGTTCCGGCGCACCAGCGCTTGCTGCCGAGGGATGTAAATGTGCAGCGGGCTCAGGTCACAGGTAAGCCGCTCTTCTTCTTCCGCAGCACCGCTGTAGTGGTCCGTCGGTAGGCACATCACCATCGATGCACCGTTTCCATTCTCGTCATCCGACGATGATGATGGGGATGAAGGTAAGGGTACCTCCGCAGGTGACCGACAGCGAGGTTCCAGGTTCTCGCTGCGGGTGCAGGCCTCCACACCATCCTTCTCAGGTGCCACCATTAATAGCGATCCCCACTCTCCGGGATCAGCCTTTTCTTCTTTAATTTATGGCGGTTCTACGGCCGTCGGCATGGCTGTAGCTCCTCCCGCCTCTGCGTGCCCTGGTACAAATGGCTCCACGGCCCACAAGTAGTGGATTCCGCATTGTGGGTATCTCGCCGTCGTACTGGCTTCGCCTCCAGGTAGTCTACACTGCATGCATAGACACCGGAGAACTTCTCGTCTACCCGTGTTCACTACAATGAAGCCTCCTGGAAGTTGGTATTGGTGAATGTCAAAGTCCGCTATATTACTGTCAATAATTGCGCTTTTTAAGGGAGACGCACGACACAACAGTCTCTCTCGCTCGCCAGATTTGCGCAACTGTAGGAGAGGAAGCTCACATCGGCTCCTCCTTCACTCAATGTTGATTGCTCTGATTGGTTTGTGCAGTGACCCCTCCTTCTGGTGGACTTTAGAGGTGGGTCACTCAGCTGCACGTCAGGACTCAGAATAGTCTCTGAGCCTGTCACAGTACAGGGGGGCGCGTCCAAGGCTTTCGTGCCACTTCCCGGCCAATTCCCTGCAAAATTCTTCTCTGCACACAGCCCACGCGGTCTCCCAGGTTGGCGGGGGGCGCCATTTTGGATAACTCTGCAGTCCATACTCACAGTAGCTTCGACTTGCGTTGTAATCACCGACTGGCAATCAGGTACTTCTTTTGCCATCTCACACACAATCACAATGTCCTCACTGGTCTCCTCCTCTTTTGCACCCAGAGAATTCAGGCAGGACAAAAAGGGCATGGCCATAGCTTTCGCGCCATTCCACAGCCTATTCATATAGGCTTCTCCACACACGATTCCTCCGCTATCCACACAGCACGTGCGCTTCTCATTTCTGGCGCAAACCGCCATTTTTGGCTCTCCGAACCGCGCGGGACCACATCACACATTGCCGCCATTTTCATTTCCTTTCTTACTGCGCACATGGTGCGCCTCTGCTGGGCAGCCGCCATGCTGATGCAATAAAATATACCAGCGTGCACTTCCACATGTATCTCAAGTGTATATGCCTCAGTTGTCGTGCAATACCTCATGCTAGGCTAACTCTCTCTTGTGTATGCTGCACACGGTATCAGTCCAGTGTAAGTGCTCTGCGGTGTATAGTCTGGTTACTTGCTAGAAGTACTTAGGATCAGCCCCACTGTACTTAACCCATCACCTATCGTCGGTTACACATAGCGCTGACCCTACCAGAAGTTCCTGACCATGTTAACAGGATACCCCCTTAGGCATCAAAACCACACAGCAATAGCCCTGTCTCCAGATCTATATCACACCATACAGGGGCATCTAGGGTGTGCTTTGCGAGTAGACATCCTACCCCTGACTACCCCTAGGCTCCCTCCTTTCCACAGCACTTTCCTGGAAGCATACATGTCTCTATATCAGTTCGCCTAGCTAAAAGCCTGTCCTGTTGATCTAAGCAGCGCCTCCAAATGTAACGGTGTTTGCCCTCTATTAGGAGGGAGAAAGACCACAGTGGGTCTATATCCAGCAGAATGAAAGGACCTGCAAACTAGGGAAGTGGGGAGGGGGTGAATTTTAATTAGTGGCTCCTCCTTCCCAGGTTTTAAGCCCGCCCCTCCCCACTTCCCAAGTTTGCAGGTCCTTTCATTCTGCTGGATATAGACCCACTGTGGTCTTTCTCCATCTTAAGTGAGGTAAATGAGAATTTTAATCCTAATAGAGGTATATAAGTATTTTATCTGGTAGTGTTAGGCCTTGCGAACAGGTGTCTGCCTTGTCGTGGCTCGCAAGCTTACAATGCTTTGGCCAAAGGGTTAAACTAAATGACCCCATTTCAAGAGAATATATAAGTATTTTACTGTTTATTTCTGTCATGTTGGATGTAGCATTGGGCTTCTCTGTCGTCTGTTGTATACATATGCCACGCTCAATAGCACTCCATTTTGACACATATACATATATATATTGTGGGGGCTCAGGGGTTCCAAAAAAGAGCTTGCTGGGGTTCTGTGTTTTGTTAACCTATTCTCAGCTGCTTCAGCTGTTGGAGGTTAGTGGCTCCTCCTTCCCAGGTTTTAAGCCCGCCCCTCCCCACTTCCCTAGTTTGCAGGTCCTTTCATTTTGTTGGATATAGACCCACTGTGGTCTTTCTCCCTCCTAATAAAGGTAAATGAGAATTTTAATCCTAAAAGAGGTATATTAGTATTTCATCTGGTAGTGTTAGGCCTTGCGAACAGGTGTCTGACTTGTCGTGACTCGCAAGCTTACAACGCTTTGGTCAAAGGGTTAAACTAAATTACCCTATTTCAAGAGAATATATAAGTATTTTACTGTGTATTTCTGTCATGTTGGATGTAGCATTGGAACCAGAAAACGAACATCAGCTCAAAAAGCAAAAAGGTAAGTGAAATCAAATACTTGTAACGCCTGTATGCCCGCAGACCTGGCCAGTCCCCAGTACTGAGGTGGGTAAGGTTATAACACGCACCCACAGCAGTGAGGGCATGCCCGGAGTGTGGTAATGCGTTGCCGGGCCTGTTGAGAAAGGGTTAACGTATACTTGCAACGTCCGGGATGCCAGAGTTTGGATAGTAATGTCTGTGTGCCAGAGTTCAGGGATAATAGAGAGGAGCGTGGTGATGTCCGTAAGCCAGTGTTCAAGGATTCGAGAAGGCAGCGTAGTCGTATCCGAATGCAGGGTTCAAGGGCAGGAGAAAGCAGAGTAGTCCAATTCAAAGCAGAGTTCAAGCCAGGGAGATCCAAAGGTAAGCAGGGACAGGAATCAGCGCTGAAACAGACAGGAGAGCCAAGCATAGAGACTGCACACACAGGGGTCACTAAAAGCTATGCAGAGCAATGAGCTAGAGGACAGACAGGGATTATAAAGGAGGGAGCACCAATGGGAGAGGAAGGAGGAGCAGAGGGTTGAGTGAGAGGTTGCAGGGATAGGTCAGACAGAGCAAGGGAGGAGACAGGTGAATCACACAGGGATATGGCTTGTACGCTATGGGAGGCGGAGCCAGAGCTCTAGGAAGGCCTATATCTGGAGCGTGTGCGCACGCCCTCTGTAAGGGTTGGATGCGCGTGCACAGTGTGTGCCAGGGAGCGCGAGGAGCGTCGCACCACGGGGGCACTCACCAAGGAAGGCGAGAGAGCAGGAGAGGCGGCAGAAGGAGGTAATGTGGCAGGTGGGGGAATAGAGAGACGCCGCGAGCTGTGAGTGCCGCGGAGGGGATCGGGTGTTTGGAGATGTGTGCGCACATTGCGGGGAACACGCGTGACAGCTATACGCACGTCCGGGTACGCCGCAGAGGAACGGGTGTGGGAAGAAGAAGGGACAGATGGACGAGGAGGCGAGGGGAAAAGTCAGAGGCAGAGGGAGCAGAGGTGACGGGGACACATTGGGAAGCACGAATCCCCTGAACCATCCCAGTATCTCCCCCCCCCCCCCTTGAGGATCGATCTCCAGACAATCATGCCATGTCTTCTGGGGGAATTTCCGATGAAATTGCCTGAGGAGTGTGGGAGCGTGATTATGGTGAGAAGGAATCCAGGAACGTTCCTCTGGTCCATAACCCTTCCAGTGAACAAGGAACTGTAACTTGTTTCTGGACCAACGATAATCGATTAACCTCATATTCCTGCTGTCTGTGAATGGTCACAGGGTTGGGTTTTTGGGAACGATCCGGGAAGTGAGCACTTTGGATAACCGGTTTGAGTAATGACACATGGAACACTGAATGAATCCTCATGGTGGGAGGAAGTGCCAAACGGTATGCGACCGGATTGATCCTCTCAAGGATCTTAAAGGTACTCAAGAATCTCGGGGCCAATTTCAGAGACGTAGTCTTGAGCCTTATATTTTTTGAGGACAACCACACTCTGTCTCCGGGTTTAAACGAAGGACCCGGTTGGCGTCGTCGATTTGCCTTTGTTTTTTGTCTTGAAACCGCAGTTTGTAGAGTCTTAAGAATCTTCCTCCAAGAGTTTTGAAGAGTAGAGACATGAGAATCCGCTGCGGGAACACCAGAAGGGAGGGAGGAGAGGGGAAGACTGCTAGGGTGGAATCCAAAATTAATGAAGAAAGGGGACTCTTGCGTAGATTCATTTTAAGAGGGTTTATTGCAAACTCGGCCCAATGTAATAGATCCACCCAGTTGTCTTGAGATTTGGAGACGAAACATCTGAGATACTGCTCTAAGGTCCGATTCATTCTTTCTGTTTGACCGTTTGGCCTGAAGGTGGTATCCAGAAGAAAATAGAAGGGAAATCCCAAGTCTCTGGGAAAATGCACGCCAAAATTTAGAGATGAATTGAGAACCTCTGTCAGAAACAATTGAAATAGGAACACCGTCTAATCTGAAAATTTCCTTAGAAAAAATATCGGCCAAAGTAGCAGAATTAGGGAGGCCCTTGAGGGGTATAAAGTGTGGATGCTTAGAAAACCTATCTACTACAACAAGAATGGTATTCATTCCTTTAGAATTGGGAAGCTCGACAATAAAGTCCATAGAGATGTGTTTCCAAGGTTGCTCCGGAATGGGAAGAGGCATGAGGAGACCACAAGGTTTTTGATGGGCGGATTTACTCTGGGCACAGACCGGACAAGCTCTGGTGAAATTGAAAATGTCCTTGTTCATCTTAGGCCACCAAAAGGTCTGTTTAATAAGATCTGCTGTCCTCTTGAAGCCTGGATGACCGGACGATCTTGAAGAAAGTCCCCAAAGTAGAATCTTGTGGCGAAAACGTGGAGCTGCGTATAAGCGTCCCTCTGGCACCCTAAATCTCCTGGGAATGTGAACCTGGGCTTTGTTGATTTCATCCAAAACATCAAAATTATTGGCAGAAATTATGCACTTAGCGGGGAGAATAGATTTAGAGGATTCGTTAGAGTCATTCTCCGGAGCGAACTGACGAGAGAGAGCGTCTGCTTTGATATTTTTGGTACCGGGAATATAAGAAATGGTATAGTTGAAATGAGAGAAGAAAAGTGACCAACGAGCTTGACGAGATCCTAATCGTCGAGCCCCCTCAATATACAGTAAATTTTTGTGATCGGTGAGGATGGCAATAGGCTCCTTGGTGCCTTCGAGAAGATTCCTCCATTCCTGAAGAGCCAATTTAATGGCCAATAGCTCACGATTCCCAACATCATAATTTCTCTCGGCTGACGAGAACTTTCGAGAAAAAAACCCACAAGGATAGAGCTTCTCCTGGGGAGAGGATCTCTGAGAGAGTAATGCACCGGCTCCCACATCAGAGGCGTCAACTTCTAACGTGAAGGGAAGCGAAGTATCTGGATGTCGTAGGATGGGTGCAGAGACGAAGGCTTTCTTGAGAAATTCGAAGGCGTCAATGGCTTCGGGAGACCAAGTCGTAGGATCAGCACCCTTCTTAGTCAAGGCGGTGATGGGTAAAGCAATGGTAGAGAAATTACGGATGAACTTCCGATAATAATTGGCAAAGCCAAGGAAGCGCTGCACGGCCTTGAGAGTATTCGGCAGCGGCCAGTCGAGGACAGACTTCAATTTCTCTGGATCCATAGAAAAACCTTGGTTAGAGATAATATAGCCTAGGAAGGCTGTGGACGTCTGGTGGAACAAACATTTCTCCATTTTAGCGTAGAGGCGATTAGCACGAATCCTAGAGAGTACCAGTTTGGTATGGCGAATGTGCTCCTCTAAATCCTTAGAGAAAATGAGGATGTCATCCAAATATACGATAACAAATGTTCCCAACACGTCCCGGAAGATATCGTTCATGAACTCTTTAAAACGGCAAGAGCATTGCATAGCCCGAAGGGCATCACTAAATACTCATAATGTCCAGATCGGGTATTAAACGCGGTTTTCCATTCATCCCCATCTCTTATACGAATGAGGTTATAAGCCCCTCTAAAATCGAGTTTGGAGAAGATAGAAGCTCCTTGTAGGCGGTCGAATAGTTCAGAAATTAGGGGAAGAGAATATCATTTTTTTACCGTGATTTTGTTGAGTCCGCGAAAGTCGATACAGGGTCTTAGGGATCCATCCTTCTTCACGAAGAAGAAGCCTGCCCCAGCGGGGGAGGTGGAGTTGCGGATGAATCCTTTCTCCAAATTTTCTTGGATGTAAGACGTCATAGCTTCGGTTTCAGGAACGGATAAGGGATACGACTTCGACTTCGGGAGGATGGTTCCTGGAATTAAATCAATAGGACAATCGTAGGGATGATGGGGAGGCAGTACTTCAGCTTGTACTTTATTGAAGACATCCTGGAACTCGTGATACACCGTCGGCAGAATGGACAGGTTGGAAGGGATGGTATCCAAACCAGCAAGCACAGCAGCAGGAAGAGTGGTAGACACTTCCTCGGAGGAGTTAGGCCATTGGATAGGTAAGACGTCGGTCCAATCTATGCGCGGATTGTGGAGCTGTAGCCAAGGCAATCCTAGTATAACCTGGACGGTAGGAGAATGGAAGACATCAAAAACTATTACCTCCTTATGACCACCCGCAGTGGTCAACGTAAGTGGGATGGACTCCCAGATGAAGAAGGCTGGCTGAAGCGGACGTCCATCGATAGCTTCAAGACCAATGGGCGCTTTTCTCTTGACCAGAGGAATTTGATTCTCAGAGGCGAAGGTGTGATCCAGAAAGTTACCGCCAGACCCGAAGTCAATGAAAGCTTTTACTTCTAATAGAATGTCAGGGCCCGCCAGCATTACAGGAAGCATGAGTTTCTTTGGGAGATCCTTAGGGAGAGAGGGGCAAGAAGAGATTGTACCCAGTAAAAGTCCCTCTACCTTTACTGGGTGTTCCCGTTTCCCGGCTTCAGGGGACAGTTTTGGAGCCGATGTTCTGGGGAACCACAATAGTAACAGAGTACCTTTTGACGACGTCGCATTCTCTCCGCAGCCCGTGGTTGTTGGCTACTGATTTGCATCGGCTCAGGAGCGTCTAACGCCAGGAAGGGCGAAGAAGAAGACCTATGAGAGACAGACGGGAGGGGAAGAGAACGGGAACAGTGTCGCTCGTGATGTCGTTCTTGGGTATGTTGATCCACAGATATGCTAAGTGTAATTAGTTGTTCCAGAGAGGATGGCCGGGCGTGAGCTGCAAGATCATCCTTTAAAGTATCAGATAGACCGTGCCAGTATGCTGCGGCAAGTGCCTCGTCGTTCCATTGAGTTTCTGCGGCGAGGGTGCGGAACTCTATTCACAACACAGAGCATGTCACACCGCTCACTCTTCAATAAACAATATAAATAATTGTAATTGTCGAGTGTTAATTATTAACACAAATGAGTGCTACCTATGTACAGAAGTTAATCGTATTAACAATTGAATGAACACATGACATAGTCACAGGAACATTCACAGAAGTACATTTATGGTGCACATCACAATAATCATTTTTTAATTTTATGAATAGATATTGTGAAAAACCAAGGTGAAAAAGTGAAAATAAAAATAAAATATTATTAAAACACGTTGAGCTGATGTTATCGATCCCGAACAACAACACTATTGAAGTGAATGCACAAAAACTGCCAGGTACTGAAGCTACTGTATAGTGTGCTAATCTATGAGTAAACCTCCTGCCTGATGTACATTAATCAAGTCCAAAACCTGCCAATCAATGTGAAGTCACAGATGTAAAATCTAAAAGAGCGCCACCACACATATAATATGTGTCTTAGTAATCATGAACTATTAGGCTGTGTATTGCTGGAAATTAGCAATCCGTGGGAGCAAGGATGGTATACAGAGTTGAGTTGCACAGTTAATATGGGGATTCCCTCATTACTAAGCTATCATATGAACGCTACATCCTTCCAAGTAGCACAGCTCCAACATTGCTGTCAACAAGTACTGGGAGTCCCTGTAACTAGTGTCAGACAATGAAAGAACTGTCAACCCAACACAAGGTACTGTATCAAGAATAGATGTGTGATACTTAGCTAAATAACCGCTATACTCAGCTCCTTAATGGTACACAGCACAGCTTGGGCGCTCCCGCTGTAGACTGGCTGTTCGGGATCAGCTGCTCAACTTGACGTGACGTCACCACGCCACAGTGCCCACGCCCTACGTGTTTCTCTCCAGGCGGAGCTTCATCAGGGGCAGGTGGATGACGGGACTACAGACCTGCCTCATTTAAATAGCAATGGATAGGTGTAATGATTGGTATAATTAACCTTTAGCTGCCACTATGTGGTAAACTAGAGCATGTGTAGATCGCAGCACAAGTCTGCAGAAACCCGACTGGTGTTAGACTATATCTACTGGACACTATTAGAGTATATTTAAATACAATATGTTTGTAACAATATAGATAAATGAAGCAAAAATTGTAACAACCGCAATACTATTAGTTAACAGTGTAATTCTGTGACTGGATACTCATTGTCAAGCAAATGGTTCACCGCCAGGGAGGATGAGGCAGCTCCTGTACACATCTTATTGCAAATACTCATGGACCCATTATTGGGAGTAATTTGCACAGCTAAAATTTACAATATATACAGAGGGGAAAAGGGGATCCGACCAAGTGCACCATGGATATGATGTAAATAAGTCCATGGCACAGTACATAACAGCGAATCACTAGGGGCAGACAAAATGATTTATATAAAAGGGGTGAATGTGAAGCCCTCATTTAGGCCCAATGGATATAGGGTTTTTAAGCAATATATCCATTCCGCTTCTCTTTGCAGAAGTCTGCGATCAATATCACCTCCTCTTATTGTGTTCCTGATACGATCAATCCCTATAAACTGAAGGCAACCTGGGTCCCCATTGTGTTTTAAATTAACATGGCGTGCTACTGGTGTGTCAGCTTTATTAAGAACAGAGTTAATATGTTCTAACACGCGTCTGCGCAGCTCGCGTATTGTTTTGACTACATATCTGTAACCACACTCACAATTGATGAGGTAAATGACATTAAAACTTTTACAATTCACAAAGTGTCTTATTTCGAATTGCTTGGTTTTGTCATCACTATCAAAGGTTTTAGTGGTGAGCAGGTATTGGCACGCCTTGCAGCTGCCGCAACGAAAGCAGCCTTTGGGTGGATTAGGTAACCATGTTTTAGGGGTCTTGTGTTGATGATGACTATGTACCAAGTTATCCTTCAGATTTTTGGACCTCCTACTCGTGATGCTCGGAGTGTCATTCAATACAGAGGATAGATCGCTTTCAGATTTTAATATATGTCAGTGTCTAGAAAATATCTGTTTGACATCATCCCATCTTTGGCTGTAAGTGCCAATGCATCTTATTACAGTATCTTTTGCTTTCACATTAGGAACAAGTAGAGTGTCCCTATCACATTGCAGTGCCGATTGTATGCCCTTTGTACATTTTTCAAGCAATACCCTCTATCCAGGAATCTACTTTTAAGATCTTGTGATTGTAATTTAAAGTCCTGTAGGGTCGAGCAATTGCGTCGTAAGCGCAAGTACTGCCCGGTTGGTATACCACGGATAAGAGAGACTGGATGTTGGCTTTGAGCCAATAACAGATTATTTGTTGAGGTAGCTTTTCTGAACACTGTGGTTTGAATACTGTGAGAGGGATCAATAGTAATACTAAGATCCAAAAACGTTATCTTGGTTTGGCTATACTCTGAGGTTAAACGTAGATTTAGAGTATTGATATTGAGCCGTTTGATAAAGTCAATCAACATATCTTTGGGACCACTCCAAATTAGCATGATATCATCGATAAATCTGAGCCATAAATCTATGTACTCAGTAAATATCGCATTCTCTTCAGTGAAGACAATAGTGGCCTCCCACCAGCCCAGGTACAAGTTCGCATAGGTAGGGGCACAAGACGTCCCCATAGCTGTACCCTGGGTCTGGTGGTAGAATAAGACATCAAATAAAAAATAGTTGTGTGTCAACACAAAGGTCAGGAGATTCAGCACAAACTTATTATGTTCCACATATCCACAGTGTCTGGTTGACAGAAAATAATTACATGCTGTCAGTCCACTTGTATGCAGAATACTTGTATATAGTGATTCCACATCAAGGGTTTCCAGCCAGGTGTCATTACCAGTTGTAATCCCATTAAGTCTTAGCAAGGTGTCCTTGGTGTCTTTAATATAGGACAGTAATGCTAAGACAAAAGGCCTTAAAATTCTATCAAGATACCTACTGGTATTTTCTGTCAAATTATTGTTACCAGACACTATTGGTCTCCCCGGTGGTCTTTTCTGATTTTTGTGGATTTTTGGGAGTGTGTAGAACGTGGCTATGGTAGGTATTTTTATATGCATAAACTCATACTCCTTTTTGCCAATAAGCTTGTGATCCAGACCATCCCTAAGAATTGCGTACAACTCCAACTTAAATTTATTAGTTGGATCCCTGTCCAAAACCCGATATGTGTGCTTATCTTTCAAGATACGTTTGTTCTCAATGACATAATCACTAGTATTCAAAACCACAATGTTCCCTCCTTTATCTGAAGGTTTAATTGTTATTTGCTCATTTGTCACAAGTTCCTTCAGTGCTTGTTTCTCTCTGTTGGTTATATTCCCTTTACGTGAATGACATGGTTTCAGTTTTTCCAAATCTTTGGTAACTAAGTCAGTGAAAACTTCTACCTGAGGGCAAACATTCATAAGGGGTGTGAATCTGCTGCACGGTCTTAAATCTGTGAAGGGACCTTCTACAGATGTATTCACTTGTTCATTATCACTTAAGAGTGTAACTAGGTCTTCCAAGTGAGTTTGCTCTTGAGTGGTCATATCTCTATGTTCTAGTTGTCGTCTCTTGTTTTTAATGTGATATTTATGCAACAATAGTTTTCTGGAAAAAAGATTTAGATCTTTAATCCATTCAAAGAGCTTAAAATCATTCGAGGGTGAAAATGATAAGCCCTTTTCCAGAATAGATACATGCATGGGAGATAATTCTAGATCTGACAAATTAAATATCTTCAGTTTGTTAGTGCCTAATGAAATGGGTTTCGTGGTTTGCCTAGTCTGTCCCTTAGTTATCTTTATTCCCCTTCTTGTAGATTTTTTGATTTTGTTCCTTCTAAAAAAACATCTCAATCAGACATTGGTTGTAGCCTAGTACTGATTGAAGACTGTGCAGTAGTTACTCCTGGCTGTTCACTGCCACCTGAATCAGATTCAGAGTTCTCTATTTCTGATGACGAATAATTAATGGTTCTAGGTTTTGTTCGACGGGTTTGTTTGTAACTATAGACTTTGTCTTGGCAATAGTCCTGTTTGTCTCTCTGATATTTTCGGTGTTTCCTTTCTTTAATCTCATTTTTAAATTTCAAAACATCTTTATGCAGTCTTGACTCTAAATCAACAAACTCAGCATGAGTTTGAAATTTCTCTATTTTTTTCAATTGCAATGTAAGATCATTGTCAATGGTTTCCAATTTAGCTTGTTGAGAGTCAATTAGCAATGTTATGAGCTGAGTTGAACAATTGACAAGATATTTTCCCATTTTTTTTTATGAATTCAGCATCAGTGATATGATATGCTGGTGCTACATTCATTCTTAGACCTCTTGGGATCATATTCTCCAATTCATAGGTCTGCAAGCTAGTAACTTCCCACCATATCTGAATCTGTGACCTGAACAGCTTGGATAGGTCCCTAAAATAATCCTGAATATTATCTGGATCTGTTGTATTCACATATATATGTTCTGTGGTGAATACATTCTTAGCCTCATCTTTCTATGAATCAGTGTTCCACTTACTGGACAGGAAACCAGTCATAGTGCGGTTGGTAATTTGATTAGGAGCTGGTGTGTAAGGAGAGAGACTATTATGTTCCCTCTAAACAACATACACAACACAGAGCATTTCACACCGCTCACTCTTCAATAAACAATATAAATAATTGTAATTGTCGAGTGTTAATTATTAACACAAATGAGTGCTTTCTATGACAGAAGTTAATCGTATTAACAATTGAATGAACACATGACATAGTCACAGGAACATTCACAGAAGTACATTTATGGTGCACATCACAATAATCATTTTTTTAATATTATGAATAGATATAGTGAAAAACCAAGGTGAAAAAGTGAAAATAAAAATAAAATATTATTAAAACACGTTGAGCTGATGTTATCGATCCCGAACAACAACACTATTGAAGTGAATGCACAAAAACTGCCAGGTACTGAAGCTATAGTGTGCTAATCACTGAGTAAACCTCCTGCCTGATGTACATTAATCAAGTCCAAAACCTGCCAATCAATGTGAAGTCACAGATGTAAAATCTAAAGGAGCGCCACCACACATATAATATGTATCTTAGTAATCATGAACTATTAGGCTGTGTATTGCTGCAAATCAGCAATCCGTGGGAGCAAGGATGGTATACAGAGTTGAGTTGCACAGTTAGTATGGGGATTCCCTCATTACTAAGCTATCATATGAACGCTACTTGCTTCCAAGTAGCACAGCTCTAACATCGCTGTCTACAAGTACTGGGAGTACCTATAACTAGTGTCAGACAATGAAAGAACTGTCAACCCAACACAACGTACTGTATCAAGAATAGATGTGTGATACTTAGCTAAATAACCGCTATACTCAGCTCCTTAACGGTACACAGCACAGCTTGGGCGCTCCCGCTGTAGACCGGCTGTTCAGGATCAGCTGCTCAACGTGACGTGACGTCACCACGCTCAGTGCCCACGCCCTACGCGTTTCTCTCCAGGCGGAGCTTCGTCAGGGGCAGGTGGATGACGGGACTACAGACCTGCCTCATTTAAATAGCAATGGATAGGTGTAATGATTGGTATAATTAACCTTTAGCTGCCACTATGTGGTAAACTAGAGCATGTGTAGATCGCAGCACAAGTCTGCAGAAACCCGACTGGTGTTAGACTATATCTACTGGACACTATTAGAGTATATTTAAATGTATTATGTATGTAACAATATAGATAAATGAAGCAAAAATTGTAACAACCGCAATACTATTAGTTAACAGTGTAATTCTGTGACTGGATACTCATTGTCAAGCAAATGGTTCACCGCCAGGGAGGATGAGGCAGCTCCTGTACACATCTTATTGCAAATACTCATGGACCCATTGTTGGGAGTAATTTACACAGCTAAAATTTACAATATATACAAAGGGGAAAAGGGGATCCGACCAAGTGCACCATGGAAATGATGTAAATAAGTCCATGGCACAGTACATAACAGCGAATCACTAGGGGCAGACAAAATGATTTATATAAAAGGGGTGAATGTGAAGCCCTCATTTAGGCCCAATGGATATAGGGCTTTTAAGCGATATATCCATTCCGCTTCTCTTTGCAGAAGTCTGCGATCAATATCACCTCCTCTTATTGTGTTCCTGATACGATCAATCCCTATAAACTGAAGGCAACCTGGGTCCCCATTGTGTTTTAAATTAACATGGCGTGCTACTGGTGTGTCAGCTTTATTAAGAACAGAGTTAATATGTTCTAACACGCGTCTGCGCAGCTCGCGTATTGTTTTGCCTACATATCTGTAACCACACTCACAAATGATGAGGTAAATGACATTAAAACTTTTACAATTCACAAAGTGTCTTATTTCGAATTGCTTGGTTTTGTCATCACTATCAAAGGTTTTAGTGGTGAGCAGGTATTGGCACGCCTTGCAGCTGCCGCAACGAATGCAGCCTTTGGGTGGATTAGGTAACCATGTTTTAGGGGTCTTGTGTTGATAATGACTATGTACCAAGTCATCCTTCAGATTTATGGACCTCCTACTCGTGATGCTCGGAGTGTCATTCAATACAGAGGATAGATCGCTATCAGAAAATATCTGTCTAGAAAATATCTGTTTGACATCATCCCATCTTTGGCTGTAAGTGCCAATGCATCTTATTACAGTATCTTTTGCTTTCACATTAGGAACAAGTAGAGTGTCCCTATCACATTGCAGTGCCCGATTGTATGCCCTTTGTACATTTTTCAAGGAATACCCTCTATCCAGGAATCTACTTTTAAGATCTTGTGATTGTAATTTAAAGTCCTGTAGGGTCGAGCAATTGCGTCGTAAGCGCAAGTACTGCCAGGTTTGTATACCACGGATAAGAGAGACTGGATGTTGGCTTTGAGCCAATAACAGATTATTTGTTGAGGTAGCTTTTCTGAACACTGTGGTTTGAATACTGTGAGAGGGATCAATAGTAATACTAAGATCCAAAAACATTATCTTGGTTTGGCTATACTCTGAGGTTAAACGTAGATTTAGAGTATTGATATTGAGCCGTTTGATATAGTCAATCAACATATCTTTGGGACGACTCCAAATTAGCATGATATCGTCGATAAATCTGAGCCATAAATCTATGTACTCAGTAAATATCGCATTCTCTTCAGTGAAGACAATAGTGGCCTCCCACCAGCCCAGGCACAAGTTCGCATAGGTAGGGGCACAAGACGTCCCCATAGCTGTACCCTGGGTCTGGTGGTAGAATAAGACATCAAATAAAAAATTGTTGTGTGTCAACACAAAGGTCAGGAGATTCAGCACAAACTTATTATGTTCCACATATCCACAGTGTCTGGTTGACAGAAAATAATTACATGCTGTCAGTCCACTTGTATGCAGAATACTTGTATATAGTGATTCCACATCAAGGGTTACCAGCCAGGTGTCATTACCAGTTGTAATCTCATTAAGTCTTAGCAAGGTGTCCTTGGTGTCTTTAATATAGGACGGTAATGCTAAGACAAAAGGCCTTAAAATTCTATCAAAGCACGCCATGTTAATTTAAAACACAATGGGGACCCAGGTTGCCTTCAGTTTATAGGGATTGATCGTATCAGGAACACAATAAGAGGAGGTGATATTGATCGCAGACTTCTGCAAAGAGAAGCGGAATGGATATATCGCTTAAAAACCCTATATCCATTGGGCCTAAATGAGGGCTTCACATTCACCCCTTTTATATAAATCATTTTGTCTGCCCCTAGTGATTCGCTGTTATGTACTGTGCCATGGACTTATTTACATCATATCCATGGTGCACTTGGTCGGATCCCCTTTTCCCCTCTGTATATATTGTAAATATTAGCGGTGCAAATTACTCCTAACAATGGGTCCATGAGTATTTGCAATAAGATGTGTACAGGAGCTGCCTCATCCTCCCTGGCGGTGAACCATTTGCTTGACAATGAGTATCCAGTCACAGTATTACACTGTTAACTAATAGTATTGCGGTTGTTACAATTTTTGCTTCATTTATCTATATTGTTACATACATATTGTATTTAAATATACTCTAATAGTGTCCAGTAGATATTATCTAACACCAGTTGGGTTTCTGCAGACTTGTGCTGCGATCTACACATGCTCTAGTTTACCACATAGTGGCAGCTAAAGGTTAATTATACCAATCATTACACCTATCCATTGCTATTTAAATGAGGCAGGTCTGTAGTCCCGTCATCCACCTGCCCCTGACGAAGCTCCGCCTGGAGAGAAACGCGTAGGGCGTGGGCACTGTGGCGTGGTGACGTCACGTCACGTTGAGCAGCTGATCCTGAACAGCCGGTCTACAGCGGGAGCGCCCAAGCTGTGCTGTGTACCGTTAAGGAGCTGAGTATAGCGGTTATTTAGCTAAGTATCACACATCTATTCTTGATACAGTACCTTGTGTTGGGTTGACAGTTCTTTCATTGTCTGACACTAGTTACAGGGACTCCCAGTACTTGTTGACAGCGATGTTGGAGCTGTGCTACTTGGAAGCAAGTAGCGTTCATATGATAGCTTAGTAATGAGGGAATCCCCATACTAACTGTGCAACTCAACTCTGTATACCATCCTTGCTCCCACGGATTGCTGATTTGCAGCAATACACAGCCTAATAGTTCATGATTACTAAGACACATATTATATGTGTGGTGGCGCTCCTTTAGATTTTACATCTGTGACTTCACATTGATTGGCAGGTTTTGGACTTGATTAATGTACATCAGGCAGGAGGTTTACTCAGTGATTAGCACACTATAGCTTCAGTACCTGGCAGTTTTTGTGCATTCACTTCAATAGTGTTTTTGTTCGGGATCGATAACATCAGCTCAACGTGTTTTAATAATATTTTATTTTTATTTTCACTTTTTCACCTTGGTTTTTCACTATATCTATTCATAAAATTAAAAAATGATTATTGTGATGTGCACCATAAATGTACTTCTGTGAATGTTCCTGTGACTATGTTATGTGTTCATTCAATTGTTAATACGATTAACTTCTGTACATAGGTAGCACTCATTTGTGTTAATAATTAACACTCGACAATTACAATTATTTATATTGTTTATTGAAGAGTGAGCGGTGTGACATGCTCTGTGTTGTGTATGTTGTTTAGAGGGAACATAATAGTCTCTCTCCATACACACCAGCTCCTAATCAAATTACCAACCGCACTATGACTGGTTTCCTGTCCAGTAAGTGGAACACTGATTCATGGAAAGATGAGGCTAAGAATGTATTCACCACAGAACATATATATGTGAATACAACAGATCCAGATAATATTCAGGATTATTTTAGGGACCTATCCAAGCTGTTCAGGTCACAGATTCAGATATGGTGGGAAGTTACTAGCTTGCAGACCTTTGAATTGGAGAATATGATCCCAAGAGGTCTAAGAATGAATGTAGCACTAGCATATCATATCACTGATGCTGAATTCATAAAAAAATGGGAAAATATCTTGTCAATTGTTCAACTCAGCTCATAACATTGCTAATTGACTCTCAACAAGCTAAATTGGAAACCATTGACAATGATCTTACATTGCAATTGAAAAAAATAGAGAAATTTCAACCTCATGCTGAGTTTGTTGATTTAGAGTCAAGACTGCATAAAGATGTTTTGAAATTTAAAAATGAGATTAAAGAAAGGAAACACCGAAAATATCAGAGAGACAAACAGGACTATTGCCAAGCCAAAGTCTATAGCTACAAACAAACCCGTCGAACAAAACCTAGAACCATTAATTATTCGTCATCAGAAATAGAGAACTCTGAATCTGATTCAGGTGGCAGTGAACAGCCAGGAGTAACTACTGCACAGTCTTCAATCAGTACTAGGCTACAACCAATGTCTGATTGAGATGTTTTTTTAGAAGGAACAAAATCAAAAAATCTACAAGAAGGGGAAAAAAGAAAACTAAGGGACAGACGAGGCAAACCACGAAACCCATTTCATTAGGCACTAACAAACTGAAGATATTTAATTTGTCAGATCTAGAATTATCTCCCATGCATGTATCTATTCTGGAAAAGGGCTTATAATTTTCACCCTCGAGTGATTTTAAGCTCTTTGAATGGATTAAAGATCTAAATCTTTTTTCCAGAAAACTATTGTTGCATAAATTTCACATTAAAAACAAGAGAAGACAACTAGAACATAGAGATATGACCACTCAAGAGCAAACTCACTTGGAAGACCTAGTTACACTCTTAAGTGATAATGAACAAGTGAATACATCTGTAGAAGGTCCCTTCACAGATTTAAGACCGCGCAGCAGATTCACACCCCTTATGAATGTTTGCCCTCAGGTAGAAGTTTTCACTGACTTAGTGACCAAAGATTTGGAAAAACTGAAACCATGTCATTCACGTAAAGGGAATATAACCAACAGAGAGAAACAAGCACTGAAGGAACTTGTGACAAATGAGCAAATAACAATTAAACCTTCAGATAAAGGAGGGAACATTGTGGTTTTGAATACTAGTGATTATGTCATTGAGAACAAACGTATCTTGAAAGATAAGCACACATATCGGGTTTTGGACAGGGATCCAACTAATAAATTTAAGTTGGAGTTGTACGCAATTCTTAGGGATGGTCTGGATCACAAGCTTATTGGCAAAAAGGAGTATGAGTTTATGCATATAAAAATACCTACCATAGCCACGTTCTACACACTCCCAAAAATCCACAAAAATCAGAAAAGACCACCGGGGAGACCAATAGTGTCTGGTAACAATAATTTGACAGAAAATACCAGTAGGTACCTTGATAGAATTTTAAGGCCTTTTGTCTTAGCATTACTGTCCTATATTAAAGACACCAAGGACACCTTGCTAAGACTTAATGGGATTACAACTGGTAATGACACCTGGCTGGAAACCCTTGATGTGGAATCACTATATACAAGTATTCTGCATACAAGTGGACTGACAGCATGTAATTATTTTCTGTCAACCAGACACTGTGGATATGTGGAACATAATAAGTTTGTGCTGAATCTCCTGACCTTTGTGTTGACACACAACTATTTTTTATTTGATGTCTTATTCTACCACCAGACCCAGGGTACAGCTATGTGGACGTCTTGTGCCCCTACCTATGCGAACTTGTACCTGGGCTGGTGGGAGGCCACTATTGTCTTCACTGAAGAGAATGCGATATTTACTGAGTACATAGATTTATGGCTCAGATTTATCGACGATATCATGCTAATTTGGAGTGGTCCCAAAGATATGTTGATTGACTTTATCAAACGGCTCAATATCAATACTCTAAATCTACGTTTAACCTCAGAGTATAGCCAAACCAAGATAACGTTTTTGGATCTTAGTATTACTATTGATCCCTCTCACAGTATTCAAACCACAGTGTTCAGAAAAGCTACCTCAACAAATAATCTGTTATTGGCTCAAAGCCAACATCCAGTCTCTCTTATCCGTGGTATACCAACCGGGCAGTACTTGTGCTTACGACGCAATTGCTCGACCCTACAGGACTTTAAATTACAATCACAAGATCTTAAAAGTAGATTCCTGGATAGAGGGTATTCCTTGAAAAATGTACAAAGGGCATACAATCGGGCACTGCAATGTGATAGGGACACTCTACTTGTTCCTAATGTGAAAGCAAAAGATACTGTAATAAGATGCATTGGCACTTACAGCCAAAGATGGGATGATGTCAAACAGATATTTTCTAGACACTGACATATATTAAAATCTGATAGCGATCTATCCTCTGTATTGAATGACACTCCGAGCATCACGAGTAGGAGGTCCAAAAATCTGAAGGATAACTTGGTACATAGTCATCATCAACACAAGACCCCTAAAACATGGTTACCTAATCCACCCAAAGGCTGCTTTCGTTGCGGCAGCTGCAAGGTGTGCCAATACCTGCTCACCACTAAAACCTTTGATAGTGATGACAAAACCAAGCAATTCGAAATAAGACACTTTGTGAATTGTAAAAGTTTTAATGTCATTTACCTCATCAATTGTGAGTGTGGTTACAGATATGTAGGCAAAACAATACGCGAGCTGCGCAGACGCGTGTTAGAACATATTAACTCTGTTCTTAATAAAGCTGACACACCAGTAGCACGCCATGTTAATTTAAAACACAATGGGGACCCAGGTTGCCTTCAGTTTATAGGGATTGATCGTATCAGGAACACAATAAGAGGAGGTGATATTGATCGCAGACTTCTGCAAAGAGAAGCGGAATGGATATATCACTTAAAAACCCTATATCCATTGGGCCTAAATGAGGGCTTCACATTCACCCCTTTTATATAAATCATTTTGTCTGCCCCTAGTGATTCGCTGTTATGTACTCTGCCATGGACTTATTTACATCATATCCATGGTGCACTTGGTCGGATCCCCTTTTCCCCTCTGTATATTGTATATATTAGCGGTGCAAATTACTCCCAACAATGGGTCCATGAGTATTTGCAATAAGATGTGTACAGGAGCTGCCTCATCCTCCCTGGCGGTGAACCATTTGCTTGACAATGAGTATCCAGTCACAGTATTACACTGTTAACTAATAGTATTGCGGTTGTTACAATTTTTGCTTCATTTATCTATATTGTTACATACATAATACATTTAAATATACTCTAATAGTGTCCAGTAGATATAGTCTAACACCAGTCGGGTTTCTGCAGACTTGTGCTGTGATCTACACATGCTCTAGTTTACCACATAGTGGCAGCTAAAGGTTAATTATACCAATCATTACACCTATCCATTGCTATTTAAATGAGGCAGGTCTGTAGTCCCGTCATCCACCTGCCCCTGACGAAGCTCCGCCTGGAGAGAAACGTGTAGGGCGTGGGCACTGTGGCGTGGTGACGTCACGTCACGTTGAGCAGCTGATCCCGAACAGCCGGTCTACAGCGGGAGCGCCCAAGCTGTGCTGTGTACCGTTAAGGAGCTGAGTATAGCGGTTATTTAGCTAAGTATCACACATCTATTCTTGATACAGTACCTTGTGTTGGGTTGACAGTTCTTTCATTGTCTGACACTAGTTACAGGGACTCCCAGTACTTGTTGACAGCGATGTTGGAGCTGTGCTACTTGGAAGCAAGTAGCGTTCATATGATAGCTTAGTAATGAGGGAATCCCCATACTAACTGTGCAACTCAACTCTGTATACCATCCTTGCTCCCACGGATTGCTGATTTGCAGCAATACACAGCCTAATAGTTCATGATTACTAAGACACATATTATATGTGTGGTGGCGCTCCTTTAGATTTTACATCTGTGACTTCACATTAATTGGCAGGTTTTGGACTTGATTAATGTACATCAGGCAGGAGGTTTACTCAGTGATTAGCACACTATAGCTTCAGTACCTGGCAGTTTTTGTGCATTCACTTCAATAGTGTTTTTGTTCGGGATCGATAACATCAGCTCAACGTGTTTTAATAATATTTTATTTTTATTTTCACTTTTTCACCTTGGTTTTTCACTATATCTATTCATAAAATTAAAAAATGATTATTGTGATGTGCACCATAAATGTACTTCTGTGAATGTTCCTGTGACTATGTCATGTGTTCATTCAATTGTTAATGCGGAACTCTATTGCATTCATGCCTAAATTTAGGATAGTCTTGGTCAACTCAGGTTTGCGCTCCCAGAGAGGAGAAGCCCAAGCGAGGGTGTCGCCAGTGAGTAAGGCATAAATGTAGGCCACCTTGGTACGGCCTGTACGAAAAAGAGAGGGAGACATTTCAAATTGAACCTCGCATTGGTTTAGGAGTCCACGGCATGCGAGAGGGTCCCCATCATACCGGTTGGGAGGTGGTATACGTGGTCCTGAGTTACCGTAGGTCACTGAGACAGGAGGTGACGGGGCAGCTGGGGTTTCCTGAAAAGACACATTAGCAAATTGTTGTGAGACAGTGGTCAGTTGGCTACTGACAAATTGTAAATGTTCCAAGGAAACACCTTGGCCCACCTCAGGGGGGTCTGCATTTATTGGGCTCTGCATAATGTAACGCCTGTATGCCCGCAGACCTGGCCAGTCCCCAGCACTGAGGTGGGTAAGGTTAAAACACGCACCCCCAGCAGTGAGGGCGTGCCCGGAGTGTGGTAATGCGTTGCCGGGCCTGTTGAGAAAGGGTTAACAGATACTTGCAACGTCCAGGATGCCAGAGTTTGGATAGTAATGTCCGTGTGCCAGAGTTCAGAGATAATAGATAGCAGCGTGGTGATGTCCGTAAGCCAGTGTTCAAGGATTGGAGAAGGCAGCGTAGTCGTATCCGAATGCAGGGTTCAAGGGCAGGAGAAAGCAGAGTAGTCCAATTCAAAGCAGAGTTCAAGCCAGGGAGATCCAAAGGTAAGCAGGGACAGGAATCAGCGCTGAAACAGACAGGAGAGCCAAGCATAGAGACTTCACACACAGGGGTTACAAGAAGCTATGCAGAGCAATGAGCTAGAGGACAGACAGGGATTATAAAGGAGGGAGCACCAATGGGAGAGGAAGGAGGAGCAGAGGGTTGAGTGAGAGGTTGCAGGGATAGGTCAGAAAGAGCAAGGGAGGAGACAGGTGAATCACACAGGGATATGGCTTGCACGCTATGGGAGGCAGAGCCAGAGCTCTAGGAAGGCCTATACCTGGAGCATGTGCGCGCCCTTTGTAAGGTTTGGATGCGCATGCACAGTGTGTGCCAGGGAGCGCGAGGAGCATCGCGCCGTGGGGGCACTCGCCAAGGAAGGCGAGACAGCAGGAGAGGCGGCAGAAGGAGGTAATGTGGCAGGTGGGGGAATAGAGAGACGCCGCGAGCTGTGAGTGCCGCGGAGGGGATCGGGTGTTTGGAGATGTGTGCGTACCTTTCAGGGAACGCGCGTGACACGCGCGTGGTCCGGGCACACCACAGAAGAACGGGTGCGGGAAGAAGAAGGGACAGATGGACGAGGAGGTGAAGGGGGAAGGTCAGAGGCAGAGGGAGCAGAGGTGACGGGGACACATTGGGAAGCACGAATCCCCTGAACCGTCACAATACTGTAACAGTCTTTGAAATTTATAATAGCAATGTCCGGTACATATAAGTATAGATGCATGGTGAGGGGAGAAAACCCAAGTGTTAAGCAAGGTATAAGAAGCGGGGTACTTACAGAGAGGTTGGATTGCCACCAGGCTGTGTGACCCTCT
Organism: Ascaphus truei; assembly: GCF_040206685.1. NCBI lineage: Eukaryota > Metazoa > Chordata > Amphibia > Anura > Ascaphidae > Ascaphus > Ascaphus truei. Next base: position 160,327,724 of record NC_134485.1, read on the forward strand.
GAGAAGCTGCACCTTACCTCCTTCCAAATTAAGTGGTGTAGAGCCGCACGCTCACAAGGTGTCACCACTAATTCATTCCTCCCGCAACAATGGTGAAACCGGTGGTGTCCTCCAATCCAGGCAGCAACAGAAACAAAAAATGATCGAGTGGACTAGCGCTTGCTATGAAAAGAAGTTGGGGAACTCACCAGATATGAAGGTTAAAAAAGTCTTTAATGAAAACTACATAAAATGACAAAACTCCTCCCACATGTTTCATGCCCACTTTGGCGCTTTTTCAAGGAGTGAAAAAGCGCCATAGTGGGCGTAAAACATGTGGGAGGAGCAGTAGTTGGGAGGAGGAGTTTTGTCATTTTATGTAGTTTTCAGTAAAGACTTTTTTAACCTTCATATCTGGTGAGTTCCCCAACTTCTTTTCATAGCAAGCGGTAGTCCAATCGATCATATTTTGTTTCTGTTGGATGTAGCATTGGGCTTCTCTGTCGTCTGTTGTACTCTCAGAGTACCATGATAAGATTTCTCTTATTTGATTCCTTTAAACTGTATACTGTAAGTTACTATGTCTGGTGTTATATGTATAGCAAGTACAATAAGGATTCTCAGAAGAGGCAACATAAATCCCGGTGGTTTGTCCCCCACCCCACCCCCGTCACAAAGTGGAAAATGCCTGTTTAAGGTTTTACATAGGTTGATGCCATCTTCAGAGCATCAAGATAAGACTCCTTTTAAGTAGCTGTTTTAAAATGTATAAGTTACTTTGTTTAATGTCATACATATAGCAAGTTCCAACAAGGGTTCCCATTACTTGTAATATGGAGTACAGTGAATCTCTCCCTCCTTCCTCTCCCCCCACGTCCCCCTCACCCCCCCCCCCTCCCCCTCCCCCTGTTTCCCCACCTTCTCGCCTTCCTCCCCCTCTCTCCCCTATCCTTTCCCCCCCTTTCCCTCTCCCCTTTCTGCCCACCCCCCCCTTTCTTCCCCCTCATGTCCACCCCTCCCCACCACCCCAGACCCCCCCCAATCCCACCCCCACCCCCCAATCTCACCCATCCTCCACTGATAGACACTTGACCCCCTTGGCTCCCCCAAACTTTAAAAGCTGTTGTACTAAGAAAATAAAATTAAGACACATGGTGAGAGAGGGGTTCGGTCCCCCCTCCACTTATGGCGCCATTCCCGAGGGCGCATTGGAAGATCTCCAAAGGGCAATAAGCCCTCCACCTTTGCCAGTACAGCAAGGAATGTTTAACATGGTTGGGCTCTCTCCTAGCCCTCAAGTTTCTTTTTCTAGCTATCCCTTTATCCCCCACCTCACTTCCCCCCCTTCAGATGAGTCGCCTCTCGAAACTCTGGAGATCATCGGGGGGTTGGGGGTCGGCACAGATGACACCCGAAGGGTCTATAGACCTAAGATAAATGAGCCTGATCAGCCTGGGAAAGTGATCACAGTAAAGGCCCACAAACCAATAAAAACACTATGGCTAATAAAACGAACATAAAATTTATATCAATGAATGTTAAGGGGTTAAACTCCATACGAAAGCGCAGACTAGCACTCCAAGAACTCAATAAGCTCAAAGGAGACATCTTATTTTTACAAGAGACGCATTTTAACTCAAATAACCCTCCCAATACTTTCAGTAGACAAACAAGCAAATTACGCCTCCTGCCGTACTAAGAAAAGAGGGGTAGTTACTCTGATACGAAGTAATACCCCTTTGCCCTCGAAAAGAGTATCTCGGATCCAGAGGGAAGATTCCTAATTTTGTTGGGTTCACTTACAGGAGAGCCGATTGCGCTAGTGAATGTTTATGTGCCAAATGAAGGCCAGATCCCCTTCCTGGAGTCAATTTTTGAAACTGTAAGTAACCTTAAATCACCCTCAGTAATAATAGCGGGAGACTTTAATATGACCTGTTCCGCGGACCAAGACAGATCGACTGCCCAAGGCATAGCGCCACCAAAGGCATCAATAATCAATGACAAAAAATTCAAGAACATGCTTAGACTTCCCAATGTTCGATATTTGGAGAACCCAACACCAGGGGGAGCGAGACTTCTCATTCTATTCTGCTCCACATCAGTCCTACTCGAGGATTGATTTTTTTCTGGGTACCAAAAATGTTCTCCAGGCATCCACCCAGTCAAATATTGGCTCAATAACTTGGTCCAATCATGCCCCCATAGACATGGTGCTCTCTCTGCCTTTCGGTAAGAACAATAGCTACAGTTGGAAACTTAACGACTCTCTCTTAAACTCCCCAGAAATAGTGGGCACAGTTACGCAAAATCTAAATGAATACTTTGATATAAACAAGGGTTCGGTCGGTTCTCCTATAACGCTGTGGGAAGCCCATAAGGTAACGATCCGTGGTTCCCTAATTTTCATAGCGTCTTTACAAAAGAAAAAGAGACAAAAGGAATACAAGGAATTGGCGGACAGGGTCTTGTCTTTGGAGACCGCACACAAAAACAAACCCACCAAAAAATTATACAAAACTTTAGAAAAAACAAGGACCGAATTAAAAAGAGTCCAACTTGATGAGATAGAGAGGGCACTGAGATGGACAAACCAACGTTATTATGACAAAGGAAACAAGTCGGACCGGTTGTTGGCCAATAAATTAAAAGGTTTAGGAATTAAGTCCCAAATTTCAGCAATTCAGACCAAATCGAGTTTAAAATCTTTTAAAGAGAAAGAAATTGCCCAAGAGATTTCGGATTTTTACTCCAAACTGAACAACCTAAACCCCCCAAAACGCCCAGTCTGTGTTGGCGACTATCTCTTAATACCTGGAGGAGTGCAGCTTACCTGCCCTCCAGAGGAAACTGTCCTTAAACTTAACGTGCAAATATCCCTAGAGAAATATTTGAAGTAATAAAACAACTAAAGGCAAATAAGACCCCAGGGCCAGATGGTTTCTCGAATCAATATTACAAAAAAATTAAGAAAGTGCTGGTTCCACATTTTTTATTTATTTTTTTAAACATTTTTATTAGGAAACAGGCAAATTTACAGGCATATATCACATCGCAATATCCTAATACACATTGGTTTTTTTTTCCATGTTGAAGAGTAGGGGGGGGGGTTAACGCCAAGGGTGGCGCGACCTCTGGGTCACCGGGTGACCAGGGGAGTGAGAGGATCTGAAATAGAGAGGGGGGTGTGGGGGGGTGAGGGGAGGGTGGATGGGGGTGTGTGGGGAGGGGGGGGGAGCCTCCCCCACCCCGCTGACCCTATCATCCTTCAGACTATGGTCTGGTTGATCGTGGTTTCCCATTTTGGGTTCCCTTGGGTGTCAGTGAACCTCCCAGGGTTCCCAAATTTTGTAGTGACTTACAGTCTTACGAGAAACGCTGTCAGTCGCTCCATTAGCATTACGTCATCTATTCTTCTCATAACCGCCTGAATGGAAGGGGGGGAGATCTTTTTCCAGGAGAATGCCACAGCACACCTAGCCGCGGTAAGGATGGATGAGATTAATTTTCCTACCGGGCGGTCAATTTCCTCTATTGGCCTGCCCAGAAAGAAGGTCAGTGGATCTGGGGCTATTGTGAGGCTGGTTACCTCTTGGATTAAAGTTTGGATTGAAAGCCAAAAGTTTTGGATTTTTGGGCATGACCACCAAATGTGGGCCATGTCTCCTCTATGTCCACAGCCTCTCCAGCATAGATCTGAAGCCAGGGGGTAGATTTGCTTCAATCTAACTGGGGTAAGATACCAATGGAACAAGATTTTATAGATATTCTCTTTTGTCGTGGTACAAATTGAAGTTCCTGAAGCCGCGTCCCATATATCCTCCCAGTCTTCTCTATCTATGTCTATATTTAATTCCGCCGCCCACTTGGACATGTAGTCGTGAGTGGAGGGGCCTGCTGTTATCGCCATGCCAGCGTATATGTTAGAGATCAAGGCTGTTTGATGTGTGCCAGTTTAGCAAAGCCTTTCAAAGTTGGTGAGGGGAGGAAACTCAAATGTTGGAGACAATTTTTTGAGAAAGTGTCTAATTTGGAGATACTTAAATGGGCTTAGTTCTGGAGCCTCGTGTTTTGTTCGTAATTCTTGAAAGTTCAGCAGCCTTCCATCGCTCAACAGGTCAGCGACCACCCTAATCCCCTTCAGACGGAAATCTTCGAATTGTTTTGGTTCACATCCTGTGGGGAAGTGGGGATTGTTGTGGATCGGAGTAAGCAGCGAGTCTGGTACAGTTAATTTAAACTTAGTTCTGCATTTCCGCCAAACTTCCCAAGTGTGTCTGATGGCACCAAGATCGAAACTGCGAGGTGGTCTATCCCCCTTTTCTATGCACCAAAGTTGGGCCTGCAGGGAATTCAATGTCTAGCCAACAATAGAGACCCGGGTCTGCGTTCCACACTATGGCTTGCCTCAAATGGGCCGCTAAATAATACTTTGTGATATCTGGGACACCCAGGACCCCTCTTCCTCTTGATGCCAGGAGGACCGACCTGGCAACCTTTTGCCCCTCCAAATGAAATGAAACATTTTATTTTGGATGTTTTTAAGTTCAGAGCCGGGAACATGGATCGGGAGTGTCTGGAAGTAGTATAGCAATCTGGGGAGTATATTCATTTTTACCGAGATCATCCTTCCGATCCATGAGATCTGGTAGTCTTCCTATTTGTCCAGATCTTTTTTGATTTTCCCAAACAAAGCCGGGTAGTTGTATTTGTACAATGATTGGTAGTTGCCTGATACATTCACTCCCAGGTATTTAATGTATGAGGAACTCCATCTATAATTAAAGTTCAATTTCAGTAGGTTAACTTCCGGCTGAGGTACATTTAAGTGTAGGGCTTCTGATTTATCATTGTTAATTTTGTAGTCCAAAATTTTGCCGACCTCCACCAATTCTTTATGAAGGTTGGGAAGGGATGTTTGGGGGTGAGTTAGAGACAATATTATGTCGTCGGCAAAGAGCGGTCGTCGGCAAAGAGCGAGATTTTGTAATTTGTGTCGCCAATTTGTACGCCCTGGATGTTTACGCTCTCGCGTATTTTGGCCGCCAGTGGTTCGATCGTCAGGGCGAAGACGAGAGGGGACAAAGGACAACCCTGCCTTGTACCATTTGTTATTGAAAATCTTTGCGCTTTGCCTCCCGGGAGTTTAATTGCTGCTGATGGGTTTTGGTACAATGCTCGGACCCCCTCTAGGAATGAGTCCCTGAAGCCGAATTTTTGCAAGGTTTTGTCTAGGAATAGCCAATTGATTCTGTCAAACGCCTTCTCTGCATCTAAGCTCAGGAGAACTGCCTTGGTATTTGTAAGGTTAATGTGGTCTGTTATGTTTATAATTTTGCGGGTGTTGTCCGAAGCCTGACGGCCCGAGACAAATCCCACTTGGTCATTATGGATAAGTCTGGGTAGGATGGGGTTTAATCTGTTAGCTAGTATTTTGCTGTAGAGCTTTAGGTTGTTGTTCAACAGCGATATGGGGCGGTAGCTCCCACACTGCATTGGGTCTCTGCCCTCTTTGTGGATTATTGCTAAATTAGCCAATGACATTGAGGCTGGTATGGGGTCACCTTCCATAAAGGAGTTGAACAAGTCTAGCAAGTGAGGTGATAGGGACGGGAGAAACCTCTTGTAGTAGGCGTTTGTGAATCCATCAGGGCCAGAGGCTTTGGATAGTTTTAGCGCTTTTACCGCATCTGCCAATTCCTCTTTTGTGATCTTCCCGTTAAGTGTCTCATTCTCCTTCTCTGTTAAGGATGGGAGATTGCATCTATCTAGATAGTTCGAGACTGCTGTGAGCCTTGATGCTCTGTTATTTTCCTCCTGAGTTCTGAGGTTATATAATTTGATATAAAATTTGGTGAATTCCTTCGCAATGTCTGTCATTATATAATGTGTCACCTGACCTGTTCTTGATCGCAGTTATTTGGGACCTCTTTTGTACCCCTCTTAATTTGCTGGCCAATAGACTGTCAGCTTTATTGCCCTTATCATAGTATCTCTGGTTAGTCCATCGAAGGGCTTTTTCGACATCCTCGAGCTGGATCTTTTTCAACTCATTTCTAGCGGCAGTTAAGGCTTTGTATATTTTCCCTGAGGGGTTGGATTTGTGTTGTTGTTCTAGTTTGATTATTTTCTCTGTCAAGTCTTTGAGTAATTTTGCCTTAACTTTTTTCCTATGGGATGCTATGGAGATAAGAGTACCTCTGATGGTTGCCTTATGGGCTTCCCATAGTACCGCTGAGGATGAGAGTGAACCTGAGTTGTTCTTGAAGTACTCTGATAGGGCTGACTTGATTTCTCTCTCTATTTCCAGGTGATTCAATAATGAATCGTTTAGTTTGCAGTTAAATGTGCTCGACTTTGTGAATGGAACTGAGAGAGTTAATGAAATAGGGGCATGATTCGACCATGTGATCGGGCCTATATCAGTTTTTAGGGAGGCCTCCAAGACATTCATGGTTGTAAAAAGGTAGTCAATGCGAGAATAGGTCTGGTGGAGTGCGGAGAAAAAAGGTATAGTCCCTTTGGCCCTGATGTTGGGATCTCCAAACGTCCACTAGGGAGAATTCTTTGATAATTGCTCTGAATGCCGTTCCCGTCTTTAGGGAGAGTACCGTGTGTGGGCGGTTTGAGGGGAGTGTCCTATCCTCCAATGGGTTTAAGGCCATGTTTAGGTCGCCCCCCACTATCATTGATGATAGGTAGGTAGGGTCAATTGTACTTAAGACTGTTTTCAGAAACTCTGGTTGGTTCTCGTTTGGTGAATAGAGGTTGATCAGGGCGATCGCCGTACCTGCCAGTGAGCCATATACCACAAGAAATCTACCCCCTGGGTCTGAAACTTTTTTGAAAAAATTGAATGGAGTTCCCTGTCGGACTAAGATGGCTACCCCTCGTTTCTTGCTACTGAACGAGGAGTAAAAGCCCATCGGCAATGTATTATTAAATATTTTAGGTGGCTCATGGTCTGTGAAGTGCGTCTCCTGGAGAAAGATGATATCTCCTTGGGATCTTTTCATCTCCTGGAGAGCTAGTTTTCTCTTTCTGTGACTCTGTAGTCCTTTAACGTTAAGGGAGATAAATTTGATTGGGGTCTGATTAGCCATTTTTGTTATCTCTGAAGGGGACTTTGTGGATCTCCCCTTTCCCAACCGGGGGACGTTGATTGACTGCTGTGTCTGTGGGGTTGGGATTTCCGTCTCTGGCGGAAGAGGGTGACCTATTATCTGGGCCTGGGTCAGCAGGTTGCGGGGGGGGGGTGGAGGAGGGCAGGACAGGTGGGAAGGGTGGAAGACTGCCGGGACAGCACCAGCAGGTAGAGGAGAAGAGGATGGGGGCCTGATGGCGCCCCCAATGGAGTGTGGCCGGTATTGCGTACCGGCATTCGGACTTAGGGTCCTTGGGGTGTAAACCCGGGAGTATCGACCGGCTCATCCAGGAGGGTGTGGACCCCTAGGTGGTTTCTTTGGAATCATTTTCCCTACGTGTATATAGCAACCAAAGAAGGGAAAAGGGGGGGGGGGGGAGATGTGGAAGGGGGGGAGAGGGAGAGGGGGGGATATTGGGGGGAATGGGAGGGTGGGGAAGGGGTGAAGGGGCGGGGGGATGGAGGGGGAAAAAAAGGGGGGGAAGGGTAGGTTCTCCATAATGGGGTAGTGGTGCCCTGCGATGATCAGGTGGTACTGGTAAATTTTTGCACAAACATACATTCAGGTATCATAAATAGTAGTTTCCCAGCATGGGGGATCAGCTATATCAAAGAGTCCCTCTGAATAAGCTTTTTCAGGGGCCATACATATAGCATTAACATCATATATAACCTTAACTCTAACAAAACTAGACAGTAGTATACACACGGCTAGCTCATACAGTGCCTATGCTGTGAGGCTGTTTTGCTGTCAAAGGAAAGCTACTTGTAAGTCTCTTGGCCAACCTCATGACAATAGCTTCTGTCTGCACAGTGTCGTTTCTGGTAGTGCCTTTATTGTGGGGTGGGGCAGCTTTCATGCGTGAGCTTATACTTTTGAGCCTGGTGGTGGGGAGGCTGTGCAGATTTTGCGTACTCCTGGGTCTGAGGGTGCGCGGAGAGTGGAGGGGGGGCGCAGCGGCAGCTTGGCTTATGCTATTGCTAAAGTGTCAGTGTGGCTGCTGTTTTGTCCCGTTAACAGCTAGTGAGGCGGGGGGGCCCTAATTTGTTTTATGGTCATGGGGGGCGGAGGGGGAGCTCAGGTGGGCGTGGGGTGTGTGTGGGGGGGTGGGGGGGTTTGGGGGGGGAAAGGGGCGGGGGAGTGCGTGGGGAGAGGGGGGGAACGTGAATGTGTGGGGGAGCCACCGGGTAAGCAGTGGGGGGGAGGGGGGTGGATTCAGCTGGCTCACGTGGGTCGTTCAGAGGTATTGCACTCTGCAGAGCACATATAACATCAATCAGGGCTAACATTTGTGGAATCATTTGAGCAATCCTGCCTGGCCTGCTAATGATGGCACATATGTCCTCGTCGACCCCCCTCTTGCCCCAGCTACTTCTACCAGCATTTTGTTTATGTCTCGTCACATTCCATTGATCGTGCCCGGGGGGGGGGCAAATATGCGGTTGGCTCTGGTACCTAGCTCGTGCCTCGGTGAGGGGGGGAGGGGAGGGAGAGAGGGAGGGAGGGGGGGAAGAAGGGGGGGACCGGGACGGAGATGGGGGGGACAGGGGGTCAGGGGCTGGGGGAGGGGGAGTTCTGGGGGGGGGGGCGGGCGGGGGGCGGGGGGCAGGTATTCTAGTATGGACGTGGATGTTCGACAGTTGTTCTGTGTGTCCCGTGGGACCAGGCCTTGTCCAGACCTCACTCGTTATCCCCCCCGCCTCCCCTTACAGACCGTCTTCAGGAACGGGTACGACCCTCCGCAGCTGGCGCTGTGGCTTCATCTCGCTGGTTCTTCGCAAAAGGGGGGACCGCAATAGGCTCCAAGTCAGCTCGCCTCGCGGGACCCCCGGTACGCCCCCCCTCCCCCCACCCCCCACACAAAAGGCTTCAACTGGTGTCTCCTTCTCGGCTCTGCTCCTAAATCCTCTCGTGTTGGTCTTCCGTCGCCTCGCATGCGGGTCTCCGATGAGGCCTGGGTTCTGGGTGCGTCGTCTAGGTGCACTCAGTGGAGTGGTCCTCAGGCGGCGGGATCGGTGATGGCTTCGTCTTCCACGGCCCTTCAGGGGTGTGCTGTCTTTCGTGTGATCCCTCTCTATGGTACAGGCGGGTCATCTGGGTTGCCGGGGATTTTATCGCGCCGTTCAGGTGCACTCAACGGAGTGGTCGGCCGCTGGTATGTGCATCGAAGTCTCCTCTTCAGTAGTCACTGCAGGCGGTGGTATCTGCTCAATGCTGGGACAGGTCTGCGTCAACGGCCAACTGGGAATAGAAAGGTCAGTTTGGGTTTTACTTTACTTTCTTTTTGTCTGCATCTGGGTCTTAGTAGCGGTTCTACGAGAGGAGCAGCTGGGCCCGTCTCCCTCCTCTGTCTCTCGGCTCGGGCGCTCTTCCGACCCCCAGGAGGGCAGGGGGGTGAGGCCTAATGCTCTTGCGAACGCCGCCTTCTCCTCCGGGCGTCTCAGGGCTAGAAATTTCCCATTCTTGCTGGCCGTCAGTCTAAATGGGAATCCCCACCTGTAGCGGACGCCACTTTCCTGCAGGAGCAGAGTTAGGGGCTTGAGTTCCTTTCGCCTGTTAACGGTGGTTCTGGACAAGTCACTTTATACTTGTATTCTCTCCTCTTGGAATGTAATATCGCCTTTTTCTTGGCAGGCTGTCAGGATTCGGTGGTGTAACTGTGGTATTTAACAATCAGGTCCCTTCTTCTATTCGGATCCTCCGACCTGGGGCCGAGGGCTTGGTGGGCCCGGTCTATTTCCATGTCCCTGGCTTCCACATCACTGCATAGGGAGGAGAAAAGTTCCAGGAGGTACTCCCGGATGAGGTCAGGGAGAACAGCCTCAGGGACATTGCGTATCCGCAAATTCTGTCTCCTGTCCCTGTTCCCCTGATCCTCTATCGCGTCTTTGAGGCCAGTCACCTCCTCTCCCAATTGGAAAACTTCATCTTCGGCCTCCATTAGTCTCTGGAGGGTCTCTCCCTGCTTTGTCTCGAGCTCAGTGGTTCTCTCATTCAGGCCTTTTATCTCCCTCTTGAGCTCCGTGACGACAGCCTTGAGGTCCTGTTGTAGCGAGGAATAGAGTTTGTTGTGGAGGGATGTCATTAAATCCTCGAGGTATGCTTTTGTTATTGACTCTCCTGGGTCGTGGCGGTCGCTTGCAGTGGTGGGGGAGCCGCATGCGTCGGCGCCATCTTGGGTTTCAGGCGCCGCGCCTCGGCTTCTCTGTGCCGGCGGAAAGTATTTAGTTACCGCCAGAGTTGTGGCTTTTCTCTGTCTCGACTGCATTGCCGCGGTGTTCCCCCTTCTGGGGATGTTTGCTTGGGTCCGTAAAAGTTAGGGGAAAGGTGATTAATTTCTAAGTTATGCGCAGGGGTCCAGGGGGGGCGAGACGTAAGGACGGCGCAGGAACCGGGGGTCGTTGTGGAGGAGCAAAACAAAGTTATTTATTTATTTATTCTGTTGTATTGTGTCTGGGCAGCTGCAGTGATTCAGTGCTTCTGACAACAGTAAAGATTCTTCCCTAGGCAGGGACTCTGCTGTTAGCTCTCCTTGTGGGATACTGGTATCTCCGTGGAGGGCCCCCTCAAGATGGCCGCTTCTCCCCCTCAGCCACACCACCAGGGCCTACCCCCTCTCGGCGCTCTCTCTCTCCCGCAGATCCTCCGATCCGGAATTTATTAATTTTATTTCTCTTTACCTATGTTGCCGGGGGAGTAACAGGACCCGCAGCACCGGCACACCGCTCGCGCCTCTCCTCGCGGCCGCGGGAGGCTGCAGTGGGCGGCCCTCTAGCTCCAAAGGCAGGGAGCTCTTTCCCCGTCTGCCGCAGACTCCCCGGCTCCAGACCCCACGGGACACACGGTGCCTCGCCGCCCCTCCCCTCCGTTGGGCCCGCGTCTAGCAATGGGGTCTCCCACAGCTGATCGCCGGATCACCGAAATCAGTCTCTCCGGAGCTCTTAAATGTACCGGAGCTTAGTCTAGAGGGTATCAGGTAACTTGTTCTTACTTTTGTTGGCTTTTTTTCTGTTTATTTGCGCTTTTTGTTGGCTATGCATATATCCTTGGGTCCGTAAAAGTTAGGGGAAAGGTAATTAATTTCTAAGTTATGCGCAGGGATCCACGGAGGTCTCCTAGAATGCAGCCATGTCAGATGACGTCACCGGAAGCACCTCTGGATCCACATTTAACGAGGTTTTCAACTTGTTTAAGGATGGGGAGGATGTCCCAGTATCCATATCCACAGCTAACCTGGCAATTATCCACAAAGAAGGAAGAGACCCGCTCCAATGCGGGAGCTATAGGCCAATATCTTTACTTAATTCGGATCTCAACATTTATAGTAAAATTCTTGCAAACAGACTGAATCCAATATTACCGAGCTGGATCCATAAAGACCAGGTCGGATTTGTTTCAGGCAGACAAGCTTCGGATAACACGCGAAAAATAATAAATATCATTGACCACGTGCATCTAGTGAGGACAAAAGCATTCCTATTGAGTCTTTATGCTGATAAAGCATTTGATAGAATTAGATGGGATTTCCTAGATCATACTATGAATAAATTCGGATTCAGAGGCCCCTTCCTGGAGGGGTTTAGGGCCCTATATAAGAACCCATCAGCTTTTGTTAAACTCCAAGGAGGAGACTCAGTCCCCATAAAAATTAAGAATGTTACTAGACAAGGCTGCCCTCTATCCCCACTCCTTTTCGCACTATCAATCGAACCCCTGGCAGCAACAATTAGACAAAACCAAGATATAAAAGGGGTCATCATCGGAGACAGAGAACACAAAATTTCGCTGTTTTGCAGATGACGTTATTCTGTCACTGACATCCCCCATGACGACCCTTCCTAATCTTCAGTTTGAGTTGGAAAAATTCAGCCGGATCTCAGGGTACAAAATCAACAGCGATAAATCAGAAACCCTGAACCTATCCCTGACCGCCCAAGAAGTAAAACTAATGCAGCTCAACTTTAGTTATAAGTGGAGCTCCACAAACATAAAATACTTGGGAGTCAGAATAGCCAACCCATACGCAGCATTGTACAATTGCAATTTCCCCCCTTTATTTACAAAAATTAAACAAGATCTCCAGAGATGGAACAAATACCATATTTCGTGGCTAGGTAGGGTGGCATCAGTTAAGATGAACATCCTTCCCGGACACCTGTCTGTCTTTGTTCAATTACAGGTACTGTGAATCTGTGAAGTTTTTAATTAGTGGTTTGGAGACTGTTTGAATATCCTTTAGCCACTTTTTGGTATTTCCAATATATATATACAAAGTTAGGATATTCTGTTGAGACAGTATTATGATATATGGCTATGTGTTGTTATATTTATGTATTGTATGTGTGTTAAGTTGTGTGAGACATAGTGATCTGATATTAATGACATGTAGGCTGTATAGCTTTAAATGGTCAATTCATTTTTAATTGGTTAGGGTATTTTAGAGTGTCACCTAATATCAGTTTTTGTAGCCCCTGAGGAAGTAGAGTAACATCTATGAAACGCGTAGGGCAGGTGACATAGTCACTTTGTGTTTGGTACTAGACTTGTAGGGGACATTTGGTTAGGAGCCTTTTTAGATCTGCCAGCTCCCGGCATTCAGAACGCATTAACTGTCCCTTTAAGGGCACGGGCACACTCGCGCGCGGGCGCGCAGAGACAGCCTGTGTAACAGGAGGAGAAAGTGAGGAGAGCGGCCACACGTGGTGTAGAGCCGTGTACCCCACGAACCAGCCTCCGTCACCGGCACTGTTCCTGGGAATACCCGAAGGGCGGTTTGGACTTGAGTCGCGGCGGAGCAGAACTACAACTCTGCAAGGATACCATCTGTGCCAAGAGGACTCTGTCATAACATCGCGTGTTTATGCCATGCTGCTTGTAAGTAGGGCTCTGATTTTTCCATCCCGGACGACCAGCGGTTCTCTATATTTGTCATTACCTTTTTAGGCATAGTTCCTTTTTAAATAAATAGTAATTTTAACTGTCACTAGGAGTCTCACTGTTATATGTGATTTGTAGTGTAGAACTGTTTAACCCTACAGTGTTGCACTATGATCTGTGTTTGTTTGTGTTTTTCTCATTACATGGCCTGTCAAGCAAGTGTGCGGATTCCATGAGGAATACAGGACTTTCCATTGAATATTTGGCGCCAGGTTTTTTTCTTTTTTCACGTATTTTCTGTTAGTACTGGCAGTAGGTACCAGGCAGCCTAACTTAAACTTTAATTTTAAGATATTTGTAACTTGTCACATTGGTGTTTAAACTTTAGCGCTTGTTCACATTTTTTCTTTTCACATCAATTGAGCAGACATACTATTGCATATTTTGTAGGAATGGGCTGTACCTTTATGCTGTCATATTTATATGGGACATTCCAACTGCAGACTTGATACATTAAAATAGCACACATTGCAGAGAAGGAATTGACATGGTAACCAGTTTACTGTCGGCATGATAGCCATGTTTACATCACACTGCATTATATAGCAGTATATAGACTCTGTCCTACACAGGCTCAATCCACATACCACCAACCTATGATTGTGTGTTACCCTACCTGAGCTCACATTGATTTCTTGTTTCTCAGTAGTCAGGTATCCCACCCTATTTTTAAATACACCACACAGGTTTTTTCTCTATTAATTATTACTGTGTAAACCTCTTTTTTAATATTACTTCTTAAATGTTATGTTTTAATAGTCCTGGAGTGCATCCAAAAATGAGCTTCTAGCTAGAGAGTGGGGAGACCTGGCACATATACTATGGTCATGCCCTAAGGTCCAGATATTCTGGAATATGACCTGCTCTATAGCTGAGGAAATAGCAGGAGAAGCGATCCCTTTAGACCCCCTGGTGTTCCTTCTAGCGAAACCAATGGCTAGACATCAGCCTCAGCTTCCACGAGAAAACTAATCTCACACCTGCTCACAGCAGCTCGCTGCTCGCTAACAGCCAACTGGAAAAAAATAAACCCCCCCATCCACCCCCCGTCCAAACAGATGGTCCTCCGTAGAACAAATTAGGTTAAATTGATGGAGTCCTTGTCGGCCCTCCTGAACCAGAACCTGGACCGGTTCAACAAGGTCTGGGATTTATGGCCCTACAATTAAGATTAAAACACCCGAATCACCAGATCGCTGCGCCTTTTCCCCCTCTCCCCTCCTCCCCCCTCTCTTCCCCCTTTTATCTTTCTCTACCTGTCCTTCACTATCCTCACTTTTAAAATAAGAGGAGTTACTGCCCAGGTATGTTTTATGCAAGCTTCCCTGTATGGGTCTTGAAAGATTGACTTCCTTACTGTATGTACAATGTGTTATAAACATGCCTCCTGTAAACGTTATGGAATGTTGCCTGTAACCCTCCATGAAAACCAATAAAAATGTTTGTTAAAAAAAAAAAAAAAAAAAGAAGAAGTACTCCCTCATAACACCATACTTTGACCAATGTTCATACAGTACCTAGAGAAAGGCTGTTGAATTTTAAAGCAAGAGATGCCAGTCTTTTATATAGTATAAATAAAGCTCACAATAGTTCTACTAGAGTTCTGTATAATGTAGGGCTGGGTAAAAAATACAGACCAAGTACGTGGCAGTCTAACATATTTGGTCGCAGACAGTTTGCCGTGACCAAATCTCCGCAGGCATTTTCTACTTACCTCTCGCTGCCGGCTGCTTCAACACCAAGGAGAGTCCCTGACCTTACCCGTTACCTAAACCCCCCTAATCCTAACGCTACCCCATACCCTAAATACCTTAACCCCTTACCCTAATCCCCCTACGCTAAAAAGCTGCTGCAGCTGTCCCTCTGCGGCTGAATGCCGGCAGAGGCTTGGTCGTGGCGAGACAGTTGCAACCAAATGTCCCATTTCGGTACATGGTACTTTCGCCTTAAGTCTTTAAATTGCGTTGTTTTGAAAGTACTTCAGATGTTCTATCTACTACTTCGCTCCACTCTTCCTATCTCCCCTTTCCCCCCTCTCTCTCTCTCTCTCTGCCCCTCCTATCTCTTTCCCCCCTCCCCATTACCTGTCCCCTATCTCTCTTCCCCATCTCTCCCCGTGTCTCTCCATTCTCCTTTTCTCTCCCCCCCTCCATCTCTCTCCCCACTCTCTTTCCCCGTTCCTCCCCTCTCTCTCATCCCAATCTCTATCTTTTGTCCTCTCTCCTCCCCCTCTCTCCCTCCCCCTTCTCCCCCACCGTCTCTCTCCCTAAAGTCCATAACTACTGTACATGCCCCCAAACCCTTATCTCCTACCCTCCCAGTGCCATATCTCGTTCTCTCTCCACAGGGGCTAACAGTACGCCATGGAGGGAGATTGGGGGATTAACAGTGTTTGGCCCTGCACTTTTAATTTGTCCTGGGCGCTAAGATTTCTGTTGGTGGCCCTGCATTTACATATATGGAATATTTCCATGGATATATACTTATTATAGTAAATAATCCAGTGAGAGTTGAGTACTATTAACGGAGAAGATACTATAAGGACAGGAAGTATTTTTTAGATCATTTTTGATGGATAGAGTTTGTATGTATAGTGTATGTATAGTGTACTTTAGGTAACTGGTACAAGTATTTTGTGCGTCATAAAAAAAATATCAGAATTAATGCTATTTTTCAGAACTTTATATATTGTTTTTATACCATATCTGTAATGATAATTCCAGAAGACATTCATTATTTTAATAAATCTGGCACACCTAAGATTAATTTGAGATACCAGTTACAGCTTAAAAATACATTAATTGTTTAATGGCAGGTCAAGCCACTGACCATGCCTAGTTTTATGTGTTTGTGCAGAAATAAGATTATCTAAGGCCCATGTTTAGTTTTGGAAATTGGATTATTGAAATGATGGCATCACTACTTCTTCTGACTGGGGAAATAAACAAAGAAACCTTTAAATATAACTTTAAAAACATTCTTTGGTAGTCTGGAAATGCCAGAGTCTGGGGCCAGGAAGACAGTCCAAAAGTATGTGAAAGTTTACTAAAATATAAAATAGCATAGGTATAACAACGATTCTCGAGAATTACAGCTGGATATTTGTAACTGTTGCAATTAGACATATTAATTTATACAAAACAATCCCTAATTAGGGGAATGTGAAGGACAGATATCTATGTGTCTATCAAACGTAGTATTAATCAAATAAACATATCTATGCATGCATTTTAATTATACAGACGCAACAGTGAAGACAGCGTACTTGTAAATATAATAAGAATTAAGATATGGGACATTTTATATATTCATGTATGGGGGTGGAGGGGGGCATATAGGGATATACCCAGAAGGTGGGTTTATGCGGTGTTCCATGGAGGAAGTTTAGCATATAAACCATGCATTTGGGAATATGATTTGGTAACTCAACAGAGGGTGTGTTAGTCTATGGAACACATGGATTTCCATATTTAAAACTTCAAGCCTCTCTGAAGGAATCTGATGACGTTATGCGGTAAAGTAATTATCAATCTATTTTACTCCTTTTATTTTAATAAACTAACAGCATTTATTGTACTGTATGTTTTTTTTCTAAGAATCTTTTTCTGTAACCCAAGCACTGTGTTTTTGTATATTATACCTGTGACGGGAGCTTTGAGACAGGCTATTAATAATACACCACCAAAGATATAACTGGGTTGAACCGGACGAGGCTTAGATATGATAAAATATAATTTATTCCTTGAAAAAGGTGAACACTCGAGATATACAAATAACAGACAAAATATGGACACTTACTTAAAGGTTAGGACAAGAAAGCCCGCAGGATAAAGGATGGGCCATTTCTTCCATGATTCAGTTGACATCCCAGCAATACATGCAGATCATGAAGACACAAGATGGACACATGAAGACATGAAGGACAATTGAGTAAGGGGTGACTTTGACTTATATACCATTTTAACCCTTCTCTTACACTCAAGGTGCCAAGCTGTCTAGCAAAATCTCTTTGAAGCAGATTTTGGTTTCCATTGTAAGTGTGAAGTATCACACTTAAAAAACACTCAGTCCCTTGGTTCCTGCCCCAAGTATAAACAATTAGGCAATTAGCCTTTGATCACTGGGCTATGTTAATTCTTGCAGGATGCTCTTCCTGCCTATTAACATAGCATATGGAGTCTGCAGTTTTCAGAGCAGACCCAAAACCCCATATACATTTTAATACCTACACATATTAAAATACCCGGTTCTGGTAGGTCCAGCGGGTCCAAACTTTCCAGACCTTAATGCCGGAAGTGGTACACTATAGGATTCAAATTTCAGCCCGCTATGACCTATGGAACCGGAGTTATACAAATATCACATAAACCGTTTCATATTTTATTATAAAAATCTCTGCTAAAAAGAAATCTCAGCATTTCACTAAATCCCCATTGAAAACAACGGCTCCGCTGCCGTGGGTTTCAATGGAGCAACTCCGCCGTTGTAGTCAATGGAGTTTCCCCCCATAGACTTTCAATGGAGGAACTGCCGACATTGAAGTCTATGAGAAAATCCACAAATCTTTACCTTCGTCCACACTCCGTCTGGTTGGTCTGAGGGGGCTGGGAATGGGCATGCATTAAAGCTGGAACCTTGGCTATATGTCACCCAAATCCCATCCCTCTGGTCACTCCAGAACCGGAGATATGGACTTACACATTTCACCATTTGACACTTAGTCGTTTTTTTTCGCCATGCGGCTTTTCCCCATTGGAATCAATGGCCAGTGCCGCCATTGACAATGCATGGCGCCCGCCGCCATTAGATTCAATGGTGCAACCCTCCTTCTCCGCTCGACCCCTTACGGGGGTCCCTCATTCCCGGACCCGGTGTGGATCATGTGTGGTGGTTCCTAGGGGTTAGGGACAAAAATAACTTTATTCCCAGGGGCCCTAGAACCCAAGATTCCCACGCCAATTGTCGTTGAACTTGACCAAAGTGATTAAACTCTTTTAAAAGACATTGTATCCGCTTTTGCGGTCTGCGGTTTGGATGGCTGCCAACCTGTTCCTCGAGGCCGCCGTTGAGGAATCTCCATTGAAGTCAATGAGCCCATTGACTTACAATGGGACACCGCCGCTCCTCCTCTCGGATGCCACCTGCTGGTCATCGCTGAAAAAAAGGTCCAAAACCTGAAAAGGCGGGAAATTACACAAAGGGCTATAATCACTATTTTAACATTAACCCCTTCCCTCCCGCATCAACCCTAGTGTATGTGTGAGTACAAACACCAGGATAACACAATACATTTACACAGGGGAATAAACATTTGAATATTGAAACAAGGCAAAACACATTACTGGACCTCAGTCCTGTTAACCCCTTGCTTCCCAGGTGAGAGTAGAGGGTGGCCAAATGGGGTGTAACCCCTTTAATCCCTGGCCAAATCCTCTCTATCATCACAATACCTATAATGTAATAAGTAATGCTTTGGACTCTGATTGAACTTTGCACATTTTGAAGAGAATGCATAAATTTTCAGACACATTTTGCTACAATAGATTTTTGTGTGTTAAGTGCATATTTTTCTTAGTAAATAGAGACCAAAGACTCTGAAATTACATCATGATATCTCTGGTGTTGGGAGCAATTAAATATATATTGTGATGGCTTGAGGGTAGATATTACTCATTTAAGGCACAATGCTGAGGTAAAAAGTGAATCAGCTAGATAGCTCCATATATTAATCCCTGTCAAATATACAAGTCTCGTGCTCACAGGTGTGCCATTCTTGACAATATCCTTGTTTCATTAAGAGATGATGTAATTAACCATCTGTGTGTAACATTTGAGAATTGATGGACTTGAGTTGTATGTATACTTTAAAGTATTTTTTATTATTATTTAAGGAAGAAACTCTGCTTTTGTCTAACCACCTCTGATGAAGCTTTATTTTGGACGCAAAATACGTTAGGAAGCCCAGTGTGGGCCTCATCTTTTTACGATCGGTCTATATGTATCTGTCTACTGTATATCAGTGGTTAACGTTTTTTCTCTTGAGGCCCCCCTAATCACAGTGCTCAGTTTCTGAGGCACCCCCCAGAGAGGACAGTCAGTCACAGAAAACACAGGACAGAGAGTCACAGGAGACAGAGTCACAGGTGACAGAGTCACAGGAGACAGAGTCACAGGAGACAGTTTCAGAGGAGTCAGAGGACAGAGAATCTCAGGAGACTGAGGGGGGGCGGGGCAGAGTTACAGGAGACTGAGGGGGCAAAGAGCCACAGGAGACAGAGGGGGAAGAGTCACAGGACACAGAGGTGGCAGAGAGTCACAGGAGACAGAGGGGGCAGAGACAGTCACAGAAAACACACACGACAGAACAAAAAATACACACGCACACGCAACAGGACAGAACAGATGCACACATGACATATATACACAGCCTCTCCTCTTAGCCCCATGCGACAATCTCTTTTGCTTGCCTCCCCCCCAAGGCTCCTGACACTTCCTTCTGATTGGCTGCATTACTCAGCAGCCAATCAGGGTGGGAAAAAAATCCCAGCCCCCTAGCAATTTCCCTGCGGCACCCATTTGATACTCTAGTCTAACGGAACCCCAGGGTCCTGCGAAACCCCGGTTGAGAATTACTGGTTTACAGTACAGTATATAATACATTTTTTTTTCCTGCACTTGTGTGTTATGTATTTCTTTTGAGCTTGAGTGTGCTGTTTACGTTCCTGGAATTTACCTAAGAAAAAATAAGACTATTCATATCTAATTAAATAAAGGATTGTGGGTTTTTAGATTATACAGTAATATTTGCCAACAGGTGTCCAGTCCCTGCCTCACAACTTCCTCCTTTGCACTCTATCTACAATTCTATTGCTACAATAATGTCACTTTCTCCCAAAACAGTCTCTGCTCATCTCCTCCTTATATCCCTCCCCTGGCTTCCCATCAAATCTGGTATCACCTACTGTACAACGTTCTCCTCCTTACATTTAAGGACCTCCACTCATCTTCTCCTCCCTACAAATCAGCTTTGATTTCTCGTTATGCCCCTGCACTCTACCCATAACTGCCTCCTCTCCATCCTTTTCACAGCTACTGCTCTCTCTCACCGTAAACCCTTTTCCCTCACTGCCCCCTACTTGTGAAACTCCCTCACATTTGGTGTACTGTAAGCCAAGCACCCTCTCTCCCCACCTTTAAGTCAAACATTAAAACGCAACTCCTAAATGAAGCATTTCAATTGCCCAGATTAATGGCTACAGTTCCACACCCAGTGGCGCTCCTACACTACCGACACACTTTATCACACTGCGGCCAGATCCGCAAGCCGGGAGATTTCCCGGCTTGCTAGTGGCAGCCCCTCGGCGTGCCGCGCGTCACCGATGCGCGGTCACGCGTCATCGGGTGCCTGCACCCCCTGCACGCGCGCCAGGTTACTGCTGCGGCCGAGAACGGCAAATGCTCGAATAAACTCGGCCGCAGCAGTATCAACCGTTGTGGCCAAGCACAGCCATCTACTGCACTTATTCCCTCAGCTGATGACTCTGGTTTGCTGGGAGATTTACACTTAGACAGTAAGCTCACCAGGGCAGGGATTTTCTTTCCTATTATCTGATTTTGTTTGCACCTCTTGTATTATATTTTCCTGTTTTGTCTCTTTTGCAAAGCGCTGATTACATTGTGGGCGCTATATAAATAAAGATATACATACATACCATATTGGTATTCCTTATTAATGGGTAAGGAACTGTGAGTGTTCCTTTATACTACAGCAGGGCTCCAGCCATGTGGCAGGTTCCGTTCCAAGGACCCGCCGCAAAGCAAAAATCGCCGGAAAGCGTATCGGGCTATTTTCGTTATGTGCGCATGCACAGACCGGCAATGCGCCGTTCTACGCATGCGCAACTTTGGCAAAGCCCCTCATTCTTCGCATGCGCGACATCGGACCGGCCCGCCCGTTCTGCGCATGCGCAACACTGGCGGCCCCCTTCTCTGTACAGCCGTATCGGCGAATCGCCGAAAAGCGGGGCGCCGAGAAGCGGGGCCTTCCAGTACTTCTTTTGTTTTTACTTTGTCTTTGCTGCTTTGTCATAAAATACCTTACAGTCCATACAAGTAAATGGTCCGTAAAAGTTTTTTCCAGCCCCAAAAGGTCTTATGGCAAAGCACTGCTGAGTAGATATGGCCCCCTGTGTCTTAGCTTTAAAACACTGCCTTTGTGAAAAATTGCATTAAAACAACTTTCAGAGCGCAGCCACAAGACACATGTAAGAAAGTAATCTTCATAATGCTGACCTCGGCGCAGTTCACATAAAGTAAACAATACGCCACACACAGCCGACATTACTGCAAACAACCCCCGCAAACGCTGTCTGTGAAAGACGGTCAACATTTACATAATATCTGGACCTTCAAGATTAGAAGGAATTGGAAATGAACAGACGTGACCTACGAACGTCCCTGTTCTATCACACAAGCCGCCAGGGAGAACAGCATATAAGCATGTGCAAATTAAGAATTTGATAATAGCCGAGACATTAACGTGCTTGTCGGTTGCAGTAAAAACACACTGGCACTGTAAATTTTGCTTACTTTAAAGTAGCTGCACTAGTTAAATTAAAACAAATACCTACCTTGGGTGGTGCTAGCCCTTTGGTTTTGAAATCTGGGATTTACTTCATTGTTCACCACTTATTTTACTGTTGTTTAATTTGCAATATATTTTGCTTCAGTCCAGGTTAAATAAGCTGTTAACTTTTACTGCAGCCTCATACTGTACGTGTCTGTATGAGTAATGTCAACATAATCTAGATCAGAGGTAGTAAAGCTGCTAAGGCATCAAGACTTGGTGCTATTTAAACAACTGACCATGTGTGCCTAAAAAGATTATCTCTCACTTTTTCTTTTGTGCAAATTGTTGTTCATTTAAAAAAATCCATTTGAGAAAGAAACTGATTAAAAATGTAAATTGGCACCAAATGTTGTCTTTTTTTGGAGCTCATCAGTAACACAAATAATAATTGTAAGTAAGCATTTGTGTTACACATATAATTTGTACAGATTGTTTTTCATTTGAATGCATTAACGAGGTATCTACTTAATTAATGCCTCTTTGCCGAACCTGAGATTCTAATTTGTGAACAAATTATTCTAAATCCTCCAACTACAGTATAAAGAGGAACTTTATAGAAATCGTTAAATTGTGAAATATGACAGGGAGCAGGGTGCTAAATCAGGGGTGCGCAACATTTTCTGGGAGGGGACGTGGCGCTTACAGAGACCCCGCATTCTTTCCCACAACATTTAGATAAAATGCTGTGGGAGCATGCAAGGCCTCTATATGTCTCTTAACTTCTCTCCTGCGGCTTCTGGCAACACGTCGCCATGAAAACCCAGAGTCAAATGACGCTGCTGGGTCAAATGGCAATGTGATGTTACCGATGCTGGAGGAAAGGTAAGGGGGGGGGGAGCAGGCAGGGGGGCGCAAATGAAAGAGTTTGCACACTACTGTGCTAAGTTACTCAGCCTATGCTAATCAGAGGGTACTGATGAGGCTCACAATCTGCCAACTGCATACTTGGGCCCTTTACCAAGATCACAGAATGCTATATTTTTCTATTTTACAAGGAGCTATAGTACAGTAGATGTAGGAGTCTCTGTATGAAGATCCCTAAACCTGAATCTTGAGGAACATCAAACCTTCTTCTATATTCCTGCTTGCATCTGTGTCAGATGTGAGAAGCTTGTTGATCAAGGGTAGAGATGGGCAAATTATTTTGCAGTGTTTTATACACATTTTCAAATGCAAATATGTTGTGTTATGACACTCGGTATGCAGACTTACGGAGGGGCCTCTGATAACCAGTGTTGACCAAATGACCAGTGAGGTGAGTATGAGGGGGGTGTTCCCTGCACTCAATGACCATTCCATTCCCTTGTCCTTCCCTTCCCCTGTCTTGTAGTTAGCGAGCATTTTACTTTTAGTATACCTCTGCTGCTATAGTGTTTGACACTGTTCCATAGTTTTGTTCTTGTGCTTTTCTGATTAAAATATTATTTTTTTGGCATATTCCCAGTTGCTATTATCATTATTTTAATTTCATGGTTATTGAGTGCCGGGAACATCCCCCTCTTTCTCTTCTGTATTTCTGGGTGGAATTAGGGTCCTCCCCGTTCCTTTGTGCACCTCTGATCTTGTTTTCCAGTTGTTTGGAGTGCTGTCTATCTCTGCATCTGTTTACCCAGTGAGGTGAGTATGTCCCGGATTGTCCGTGAACAGACCCCCATACCTTCCTAACAACTCTCGCATTTCCTGATGGTGGGCTACATACCATCACCACCAGCCCACTCGCATGGTATTATTTTAGCATAATGATGTGGTAGCTCCGATGTCTATCTAACTACTGATCCAGAGCTATCACTTAATTTGACTCGTTCACCCCCCAGAATACCGAATATGGTCCGAACGAGGCAGCCAGGAGTGTTTTCTGGCGAGTTGGCTTTAGAACAAGCACCGGCTGCCCCGGGATGAACTCTCTACTATCATACCAGCGCTTCTGCCTGTTCTGAGCTCCCTTAAGGTTATCCTGCGCTAATTCCATCAGATCGTCTAACCGATCCCCGAGCTCCAATGTAGGTTAAATGAGTGCAAAAAAGCGGTAGTGCCACACCAAATTAAACTCAAATCTGTGAACCTTATAAGTCCCGTTTTGTGGAAGTCCAATAAGCTGCCTTGAAAAGTCAGAATGGTTGTCTGACAACCCAGAGGAAGAGACCCGCGATATTGAGTCTCGAAACGCATAGGATTGTGTGGCACAGCGCGGACACTGTACCTGAGGGAATCTGGTCGTGACGTCACCGGGAGTGGACGAGCAGGTGACGAGTCGGAGGAGTTGGAGCCACACGCCCACCAGTGAGACGAAAATACACTCACTGACCCTGAAGCAGGAGCGCTTTTGATATTACCACTAACTAAGGCTCAAATCCTAGTAACATCTTGTAAGTAAGATTCCAATTTTTTTCACTCAACGGAGCCAAGTAGCTTTTTTTAGCTGTACACAGTGCTTGTCCTGAATAGGGCTGAATCATTGGTGCTATCATCTTGCTTTTTAGCATCTGTATATTCTGCATGAGTAATGTGCATGTGTATTATTTTAATTATATCTTTTGATGCAGTTATTTTCTATTCATTATATCTCATATAGAGATTAAATTTATATTATTTAGCTATCTCTGTCATTGTCCCTATTAGCCAATCTTATATCCCAAGGATAATACACTATGGTGGTGGGTTCTGTGTTTCTCTTCTCTCCCATCTCTCTGAGGTATAACGATCCACAATTGTGACAAAAGAATCAAGACAATCTTCAAAGGAATGTATTTATTTCTACTATTTAAGCGCCAGAAAGATCCCTGAGCTCCAACACATACTGGAGGTTTGTCACATCCATTGTGGTTGTCCCCCCCTACCATCCCTCCCGAACCAGGTCGAGCGTTCACGGACCTGGCACCCATATAGAAGCATCAAGGGTGAGAAGCCAGCAGACTCCTGTGGCAACTTCCTGTATGCAAACAGTAGGTGCTTCAGGTGTGCTTCCCAGTCCCCCCTTCAGCCTCCACAAATGCCTGCAGCATTTGTTTCAGGGTACCATTAAACTGCTCACAAAGTCCATAGGTTTTAGGGTGGAAAGGTACTGCCCAGAGACTTTGGGGCATCTCACTCATGAACTGTGCTCCCTGGTCAGGCAGGATCTCACAGGGGAAACCTACCCTAGAAAAAATATTTATAAGCGCCTCGGCCACCTTCTGGGTGTCAATGGAGGAAAGAGCCACTGCACCTGGGTACAAGGTTGCAAAGTCCACAACCAAAAATATACATTTTCCCCGACCTACTGGGGATCATCAGGAGCCCAATGATGTCGACTGCCATCCGCTGGAAGGGATCCCCAATCACTGGTAGTGGCCTCAGGGGGGCCTTCGCCAAATCGCCATGCCTCCCCACTCGCTGGCAGGTATCACAGGTGCAGCAGAACGCCGATGCTCCCACGATACCCCAGCCACTAGAACCTCTGGGTCAGCCTGGCTCTCGTACAGGTAACCGCCTAATGCCCTGCTATCGGGATTACATGCGGTAAGTACAACAACTGTGCTCAGTTCTTACTAAATACCACTAACTGACATTTGGTTGTCCATGGAGAGTCCGGAGCTGCCGGGGCTTTTTCCTGGTATGAGTGCATGAGACTACAGGATCCGCTCCGATTTGGACTCAAAGAAGGGCTCAGCAGCACGCTGACTCTTGCCCTTCAAGCTCAGGTCTGTCCACATGGCATCACGGAACATCTGACTCTGCTCCATGCCACTGGCCATAGTCACACAGTCCGGGATATCAGTCACAGTCACGGCGGGCTCTGCTCCTCTCACCCGGTCAACCTCCTCCTGAACGTCCACGACTGGAGCCTGCATGGTCTTGGGAGTGACTGAGACCCTGAACAATAGCTAATGCTGGGTCAGGATCCCAGTGACTCTGGCTCTGAGTCATCGTGGCCACAGCTACGTCATCGTCCTCCTTGTAGCTGCATCGGAGTTGACCCAAGTCATTAATACAGCAGCATCTAAGTCAGAAATTGCAGATGACTTGGATACGTCCCAGTCCAGGAACACACGGACTAATTGGAGGGATTTACTGCCCCTCCCTGGGTAAAAGGTGCTCTGGCCTGATCATTTCAGGCCAAACCAGACTAACAGAAGCACTGGAATTCAGCATACCGGTGGTCATTTGGTCCCCAGTGGTCACCGGTCAGATGTGCTTGATTCGCATGTCGGTGGGACCAAGCCCGACCATGGCAACTTGGAATACTGGTTCGGCTGGAACCAGGAAGTTGGTCGCTTTGCTTGCTGCAACTGGCATTGGGAATGTAGGTGAAGGTGCTGGATCATCTGGGCTGCTTATTTAGGTGATGGCCCTGTGTGCAGGGGTACGTTGCCCAGCCCCTGCACCCTGGGGCTGGAGAAGCTTGGGACAGTCACGTTTCATGTGCCCTGTCTGATTGCACCTGAAGCATCGGCGTTCATGGGCAAACTTCTTGGGTGCCGGCCGGATGCTGGCCGCCAGGAGCTTGCACTGGTTCAGGCAGGATCAGGCTGTCGGTGCTGGAATGGCACTGTGGTCGGTGACCCACTTTCGCACCTTGGGCATGCATTTCAGCATGAACTGTTCTTTGACCATCAGGTCATGGAGTGTCTTAAAGTTTGTCACCTCAAACCCGGAGATCAATCATTTAGACTGGTGCCCTAGCCGGGGCATTTCCTGGGACCCTTGATTCAGGGCTCTGAACTGGGTCCAATAGGTCTCCTGGGTAATGGCATAACGAGCCAGCAGAACCTTCTTCACAACCGGGTAGCCCATATATCCTCCAGTTCCAGCTCACGATGTGCCACGGTTGCTTTGCCGCGCAGCTGAGGGACCAGGTATTTGACCCACTCCTCCTGAGGTAAGTCATGCATTTCACAACAGTTCTCAAAGGACCGCAGATATCTATTGATGTCATCCGTGTCCTTGCAGAATGTGGCAAAGCTGCCATATGCGAGTCGGGGTGCCTGACTCGCCCGGGACCTACGACTTCCAGAGGATGATCACGACCTCGATTGGATAAGTGCGTGAGCAGCCAGGAGCTGGAGCATAGTGACTCGCTCATCAGCGGTAGCCCCACTGCCCATGTCTTCCAGTGCCTGCCGGATGTCCGCTTGCATGCCAATCCCCACAACGGGCGGCCTTGCCAGAGCCTCCACCGACACATCACCAGAGTTGTCCAGCGATTCCCATAGTCTGGAAGGGCCTGGTACAACATCGGCCAGCGCCTCAGCTCTATCCACCGAGCACTGCACCTCATAGGCTACAAGGTCGGTGACCAGCTGCTTCTGGTTGTGGTTCCCAGTAGGTACTGCACACTCCTCACACCAGAGTGTGATCCGGTCCTTGGTCCAGAACTGATACTTGGCCGACATCCATGTAGTCTTGTCTGTACGTTGACTAAGCTACAATGGTAAGGGGTGTGTGACCGAGTACTGGAGCAGTTGTACCTCTGAGTTCTGTGGTCCTAATATTGAGACCTTACTCAGGACAGATATTGCGGAAGAATATTGGTGCTGAGCCTGGCCATCCTAGCTCTGCACCAGAAAATAGCCTGTCACACCAGGGATCAGACTGAAACACAGAGTTTATAAAATGAATTTATTGGAAAAAGAAACATCCACAACTATTTACAGGTATACTGTACCACACACGCAATTAGGACATAGGGGTTACCCTATAGACCTGGGTGCAGGGACTTCCATAAAGAGATTTCCCGTTATTTCTTAGTTAAGTTATGGTGAGTAAAAAAAGTGACAAAAACCCTCCACAGCAAAGCATATAGCAAATGGAAATATAACTGTATGCTCATTTGCATGTCTTAGGCAGGTCTGCAACCCCGCCTTTCACCATTATCACCCAGCACACAGCACTTCCACTGCAGCAAGGGATTCTGGGAAATGACATGCAAATGAACACACAGTGCCACTTTTTGCTTCAAAACCATTGTAAACATGGTTCCCTATAGGCTTAAGTTTGCTGCATGGTCACAGCTTTAAGCACAGCCAGGGTTCAGATGCACAGCCAGTAAACCCACCCATAGACAGCTGTTTCGACCTTAATTGGTCTCTTGCAGACCTGCCTAAGACATGCAAATGAGCATACAGTTATTTTTCCATTTGCTATATACACTCACACACACACACACACACAAACACACACACATACTACAGATTTATTACTGACAGATAGGGGTAATGGCAGGCTTGACCTTTCTCAAAAGCAGTAATAACTGGCCCCCAAGACCACAGACAGCTTTTCTTGTGCACAGGACTACAGTTTCCATGGTGTCTCCCTCCCGAACATCACATCTCCCCTCCCCCCAACATCACATCTCCCCTGCCTCCATCACCACATCACATCTCCCCTCCCCCATCACCACATCACACCTCTCCTCCCCCGCGTGCACCTTCTGAGCCGTACAGTCCAGTAACCGAACTTCCAGCGCGTGGCCTTTACGGTTTGATAAAGCGCTCAAGAGGCGGGAAACACATCAAAGGATGTTGGTGCTATTTTATATTTTGGCTATTATGCCTAATAAAGAAGATTAATTTCTATACCTACGACCAGCCTCACCTTTTTTCATTCAGCAGTGCCCATTTTCAATTGTAACAGCAGGGGAGGCAACTGGATGCGGAACTGCCAGCCCCGGGGCAGCTGGTTGGGCCCAACTGAACCAATACCAGCTCTTCGCCCTTGTCGGCGGCCCTGACTGTGAAAGGGCCGTAACAGCGATCTCAATGTTGCAGTGATCAAAGCTAAATTATTGCGTGGTGTTTCGAAAATTGCAACCGCATGGTCTTTTTCCCAGAAACCCCGTAAAACAAAATATTCTGCATCAATTTTTCTCAAAAATAGAAAACTACTGGATGATTTCAAAAGGGGGTAATGTACTCAGGATATAAAACGCATGCTAAAGGAAATGGGAACACAAATGTATTTTCTGACCATCTTAGTGGCTTCACCATTAACAACTGCAGCATAGCCCCGGCTAATTTGGCAGCGAAAGAGTGAACTGGATTAGTACTATACATGTGATAAATCATTAGCACAGCATATAGGCTAGAAGCCAACATTGTAGGCTATTCTAACTTTAAAGGGGTAAAAGCTATGTTAGTTTTTAATGGTGCATGTAACACCAGAAGAATAAAAATCCTGCAGTTGCACTGGGAGTTATGGAGAACGTGTTGCAACAGCCGCTGCCTGTTGCTCGCTTCTCGCCCTGAATCTCAAACCCTTAGACAATGGCCCGTCCTTTAATAGCAATTCCCCTTTGAACACAAGATGGCAGCCTTCAATTAATGCAGCTCCGAGCAGCTTTGATACGTTCCACATCATTAACTTCCTAATTTACACGTTCTGTTTCTCAGGGACAAACTATAGCTCATTACTCACAAAGTTATAAGGACCAGAACGCTTCAGGGGAGGCCAGTCCTGGCTTTGTCTTTTCACCTGCATTACAGTTTGCTGGATTTAAAGAGGGTAATCAACAGTCTTTGCTCTATTTTTGGAGAGGAATGGGAGTTGTGTTGCTTTTTACGTGGGTGTGGGGAGGGGCATTTAAATGCCACATGACAAAAGTGCATTTGTCTTCCCTTTTCATCACCCCAGGAGACCTTGCATGCGTTTCCCTGACTGCAGGTTTAAGCGAGAGCAGCAGCAGCAGCAGCAGCAGCAGCAGCAGCAGCAGCAGCAGCAGCAGCAGCAGCAGCAGCAGATTCCGCTCCAACTTCATGAAGCTTAACAGTGCCACATGGGAGGATTTCAAACGAGCCCTGAATGAAGGATGCAGCAGATGTAGAAAAACTCCACTTCTCAACCGGAATCCGTATTCAAAACAGGTGTTAGTGTCTGGCCCCGCAAAATAAAGAGGGGCACGAAAGGCAGTGTATTTATATGATGCTCTAATCAGTATTTTGTAGTGTCCTGAAGTGTAATGTGTCATAGTTCCATACAAATAATATATGCACATAATGCAGAATCGGGAGAAATAAAAAGTAACATCCCTCCAAATCATCGTGCAAAACAGTATCATATTGTGTATACATTCCTAGCCTCTGAAGCTTTGCATTTTTTTACATGTATTCTTATATAGCACCAACCATGTACTCAGCGCTGTAGAAAAGGAGATACACATTGACTTAACACCACAATACAAGGGTTAATGCTTCTGACATCAATAGAAATAAGGAGATAGGGGTCAATTCACAAAGCAGTGATAGGTGGTTTAGTGGGCGAGAAATGCCCTTATAGCGCACTACTTCCTGATCTGCTATTCACAAAGCAGTGATAACAGCGCAGTATCATGGTATAATGGCTTTTTAACGCCCCATAACAACTAGAGACAAAAAAGTCGGCCAATAGGCCAAAAAAAGACAAAAGCGCATTTTTTTGCCAGAAACAGCTATTCACAAAGCTGTGATAAGTTTATTGTGTATTAAAGCTAAGTAATAAAGAAGCAAGAACCCACTATAAGCACTCAATACCCCCTGATGTATGATGTGAAATTTAAAAATAATTTTTAATGCTATACTAATTAAAATAATGGGTGTTAAAATTCAACAAATGACACACATATATATGATACCCTATGATGAATATACTGTATATGATATTCCGGGTAACAAAGTAAGGCGACAATTTGAGGTTAATTGGATCAAACTGTCCCAGGGAGCCGGTATACAGTAATCCCTATAAGTGATTAATTAGGTGTATGCTGGTATCAGTGAGGGGCTGTTCAATACCTGTCTCAGGTGTCAGACAGGTCCCAGATGGTGAAGGTGAAATGTGAAATAGATCATAATATGCTAGGTACAGACAAAAAGATCAGTATTTTAAACCAGTGTGTGCTCACTTGGCAAATCATGAATCCATAATTGGAAAGTATAGACTCTCTCTACAATCTAACATATAGCCACCTAACAGCAACTGGTTAACTCCTGAATAGTAAAGGAGTGGGCTGTTAAACACAGAACACAATGTGCAGAGGCTCATAGACTCCTATAGGCAGTGTGGCAGTGTGGTTGTCAGTATACCTGTGCACATATTCATGAATGTGCGTCCACTGTCAGGAGTGCTAATGCCACTATAAAGCTGTGTATGGTGGAAAGAAACCTATCTAGTATACAGAAAAAGGTTTCATGGTGGATACATATAGTCACCTAACAGCAGCTAATGTGCTTCCACTATCAGGAGTGTTAATGCCACTTTAAAGCTGTGTATGGTGGAAAGAAACCTGTCTAATGTGCAGATAAAGGTTGCCACACCGTTTCTTGACCAGAAAAAATACAAAATGTTTTTTTATGTGGGGGTACAGGGGGTGGGTGGGTTGTGTATTGGTGGGTATACCTATTGTAATGTTTATTGGGGCAGAGGGGGTGAGTGAATGGCCAAGTACCCCCTTCACTCATCCCCTCTGCCCCCAATTAAACTGTTATTGTGCCTTAACCCCTTCATTGCCTTAGCGGCTATCTGCTAAGACAGTGATTTTCAACAGGTTTTCCGTGAGCACCCTT
This sequence comes from Ascaphus truei, assembly GCF_040206685.1. Classification (NCBI taxonomy): domain Eukaryota; kingdom Metazoa; phylum Chordata; class Amphibia; order Anura; family Ascaphidae; genus Ascaphus; species Ascaphus truei. The sequence continues at coordinate 160,358,926 of NC_134485.1, forward strand.
TAGGGGGTCCAATATCGCCAGGGAGGGAGAACCGTGACAACTCATCCAGCTGTTCCAGACTGGTGGCGTGGCAGCACCCACCGCTGGCTCCTGAGCTAAGCAGCTGCAGCCGGCAGCTCACTTCTATCCTTCTCTCTGCCTGCTCTGGTCGGGGCGAACTCTCGCAGAGAGTGGAGGGGAAGGGAGGGGGAGGGAAACACATGCCAAGTGCTTCACTGCTGAACGGGTCCCGACAGGAGGTCAGAGTGTGTGTAAGTGGGATTGTGTGTGTAAGTGGGATTGTGTGTGTGTGTAAATGGGAGAGTGTGTGTTTGGGGCAGTGTGTGTGTGTGTGTGTGGGGGGGGGGAGTGTGTGTGTGGGAGAGAGTGTGTGTGGGAGAGAGTGTGTGCGTGTGTGTGTAAGTGGGAGAGAGTGTGTGTGTGTGTGTGTGTGTGTGTGTGTGTGTGTGTGTGTGTGTGTGTGTGTGTGTGTGTGTGTGTGTGTGTGTGTGTTTGTAAGTGGGAGTGTGTGTGTGTGGGGGGGAGGGTGTGTGTGTATGGGGGGGAGTATGTGTCAGTGGGAGAGTGTGTGTGTGGGGAGAGTGTGTGGGGGAGACTGTGAAGTTGGAGAGTGTGGGAGTGTGTAAGTGGGAGAGTGTGGGTGTGTGTTAGTGGGAGAGTGTGTGTGTAAGTGGGAGAGTATGTGTGTAAGTGGGAGTGCATGTAATTGGGAGAGTGTGTAACTGGGAGTGTGTGTGTAAGTGGGAGAGTGTGTGTGTTTGTGTGTGTGTGTGTGTGTGAGAGTGTGTAAGTGGGAGAGTGTGTGCAAGCACGCAAGGAGGAGAGAGAAATGGAGCAACGGGAGGGGGAGAGACGTGGGTGAGGGTTGAGGTTCACCAGAATTTCACAATCGAATTCTGGGGTTCTCCAACCAAAAAACGTTGAAAACCACTGCACTAAGGTAATGAAGCTGCTTTAATGTAAATTTTACTAATAGTGTGCGGGAGCAGTTGGTCTCCTGCACTGAACCACTTTGATTTCTGCCTTAGGGACCCCCTGATTCCTGACTTACAGTCCCTGGTATAGGTCATTGTGTGCCTGTATCGCCGTCATTTTTAAATCGGCCGAGTCATGTGACCGGGGAAATGAAATAATGGAGGAGATACCAACACCACATACCAGGGCCTTTAAATCGGGAAACACGGGGTCCAGTATCCTTCATTGTTCACACATTTTTTATTACATTTATATCTTTATTTTTATTTTTATTTTTATTTGCCACTTTTATGTACTTTTTTTTTTTTTCATTTTTATTTACATTTTTACCTTTATTCATACATTTTTTATTTTTCATTCATACACCTCTTTTTCTTCCACATATATATTTTTTATATATATATATTTTTTTTTTTATATATTTTTATATTATATTTATTACACATTTTCAGCTTTTTTGTTAGCTCCTTTGTCTTATTTTTTGCACCTGGGTCCCTCTGAGTCTCTATAATACCTATTTTATCTCCTTCTACATTTAGTGGTTATTCAGCTATCTCTTTATACTTAGGGTATTGTTTACCATGTATTGACATCTGTTTCTTGTATTATATGTATTATATATATGTTACTATGCAAGTTATTTACCAATGACATTCTACTTAATCTTTTTGGTTAACCTTTTTGGTTAACTTGTGTGCTTAATTTTTGTTTTACAATTGTGATATATAATTAATGCACTAGTTGAAGCGCTTAATACTATATGCAATAATATATTTGGTCCTTAGGATTAAAATTGTGAATCCGTATCTATGTGTGCTTTGGCATATATGGGGGTTAATCCAACCCTATTACTCATCATGTGTATCTCATTACTAATCCTCTGTCTTCTATGCTCTGATTGGTCTTATGTACTATATAACTGTGTTTAATGCCTATGCTATTTACTCCTGATGAAGTCTCGTTCGAGACGAAACGCGTAGAGATTGCTGTGGAGCCTACTGTCCAGTTTGTATATTTTATACTGACACTCATCTGCATATATTGCACTTTTGCTGCGTTGCTAGCATTTTGCTACAGCCATTCAGACATTCAAGTTCCTGTTTACACTGTGAACTCTCTCCGGCTGAAACCTCGCTGACGTCATCGAGCTCACGCGAGATTTGATTCAGTGTATGCTCTGTGTAGCGCCGGAGCAAGGGGAAGGCGGCGTCCCTCGTGGCTTTCGGTCCCTGCTGGGACATAGAGGGGCTATTGTGGCAAGACACACCGCGGACATCACAC
>NC_134485.1:160366181-160378681 GCF_040206685.1 Ascaphus truei
TCAGGCGTGCAACCTTGCTCCTCAGGCCAGGACCCAGGCCCACACATGGTGCTCCCTACTGCTGCCTGCACGCACCCCCCGTCAGCCGGACGACACATCGGGGGACCAAGCGGTCACCGGGGGGCGAAGAGCGAGCCTCGAGCCATCGGGGAATGGGGGGGGGGGGCGAAAAGTGAGCCCCGAGCCATCGGGGAATGGGGGGGGGTGAAGAGCGAGCCCCGAGCCATCAGGGAACCAAGAAGGGGGAGAGGCCAGCTGCTGAGCCAGCGGGGGAACAGACGCCCGACGGGGGGGGGGGCAAGCAGATACATAAATTATGACAATACATATGCCCCCTACTCCACCACCCCCCCCCCACTACCCTTTGCCCCCCTTTCCCCCCCCACTCCCCTTTCCCCCCCCACTCCCCTTTCCCCCCACTCCCCTTCCCCCCCACCCCCACTCCCCTTTCCCACCCACTCCCCTTCCCCCCACTCCCCTCCCCCCACTCCCCTTTCCCCCCCACTTCCCTTTTCCACCCTCCCCTTTCCCCCCCACTCCCCTTTCCCCCCCTTTCCCACCCCCCACTCCCCTGTCCCCCCCACTCCCCTTTCCCCCCCCACTCCCCTTTCCCCCCACTCCCCTTTCCCCCCCCCACTCCCCTTTCCCCCCCACTCCCCTTTCCCCCCCGCTCCCCTTTCCCCCCTCTGCTCCCCTTTCCCCCCCCTCCACTCCCCTTTCCCCCCTCCACTCCCCCTCCCCCATCCGCTCCCTTTCCCCCCCCTCCGCCCCCCCTCCCCCCCTCCATTCCTCTTTTCCCCCCTCCCCCTCTGCTCTCCTTCCCCCCCTCTGCTCCCCCTCCCCCCCTCCGCCTCCCCTTCCCCACCACCTCCGCTCCACTTTCCCCCCCCCCTCCGCTCCCCTTTCCCCCCCCCCCCACCGCTCCCCTTCCCCCCTCCGCTCCACTTCCCCCCCCCTCCTCCCCTTTCCCCCCCTCCTCCCCTTTCCCCCCCTCCTCCCCTATCCCCCCACCTCTTCCCCTTTCCCCACACCTCCTCCCTTCCCCCCCCTCTCCCCTTTCCCCCCCTCCCCTTTCCCCCCTTCCTCCCTTTCCCCCCCTCCTCCCCTTTCCCCCACACCCCTCCACCCCCCTTCCACCCCTTTTACTCTGTTCCATCCTCCTCCACCCCTTACCCCCCTCCCACCCCCCTCCAACCCTTCCCCCCCTTCCTCAACCCTTCACCCCTTCCCCCTCCACCCCCTCCACCCCCTTCCCACCGCCCTTCGCCTTCCTGCCCGCTTTCCCACCCCCGCCTTCCCGCCTCTGCTTTCGCGCCCCACCCGCCTCTGCCTTTCACCCGCCCTTACTCCGACCGCCTCTGCCTTTCACCAACCACCTCACAGCCACTGAACGCACTCAACAGACACCCGCCACACGACACAAACCTGCCGACACACACACCTGCTAACGCCCCTACGCACCGACATCACTCACCCACCGCCTCACACCCTAGCAGGACCCCCACTCACAGACAGCACTCACAACCCACGCGCCACCTACCGCCTCACACCCTAGCAGGACACACGCCTCATATTTTTACATCTGTTATGTCACAAAATATACAATAAACCATTTTTAAACAACAACATCGTATTACATTTTATTCCATCTTTCTTTTCAACATTATTATCCAACCTTTACAACAAATAATCACCTATTGTTCCACGATTTATAAATAATACTACCTATTATGCATTTACATCCCGGGCAACACCGGGTCTCTCAGCTAGTAACCTGTATAATACCAGGAAGAAAACTTTATAATAAAGCTGTTATGATTAGCTGCATAGTTCTTAGTTTGTTGAAGGCTCTTATTTACCTGTATAATACCAGGAAAAGCACTCTGAATTAGATTTGTCACAACCAAACTGCATGCACGGACCTGCGTGTGTGAAAAATGAATGATCCTTAACCATTTGGAAGCATAGTAGGATGGGGTGAGCTTGGAACCTGGGAAAGAGGAGCCACCCTCCCTTAATCAGATGTGACCAGCTGGACAAGATTGCAAAACAGAGAAAACCAGTAAGCTCCTGATTTATATACCCCCAAAGTAACCACAATATATATATATACATATATATATACACACAGTTAGGTCCGGAAATAATTGGACACTGATACAAGTTTTGTTATTTTGGCTGTGTACCAAAATAAATTCAAGTTACAGTTAAATAATGAATATGGCTTAAAGTACAGTCTATCAGCTTTAATTTGAGGGTATTCACATCCAAATTGGAGAAAGTGTTTAGGAATTACATCTCTTTAATATGTAGCCCCCTCTTTTTCAAGGGACCAAATGTAATTGGACAATTGACTCAAAAGCTGTTTCATGGACAGGTGTGGGCTATTCCTTTGTTATTTCATCATCAATTTAGCAGGTAAAAGGTCTGGAGTTGATTCCAGGTGTGGCATTCGCATTTGGAAGCTGTTGCTGGGAACCCACAACATGCGGTTAAAGGAGCTCTCAATGCAAGTGAAACAGGGCATCCTTAGGCTGCAAAAAAAATAAATAAAATCCTCCAGAGAGATAGCAGGAACATTAGGAGTGGCCAAATAACAGTTTGGTACATTCTGAGAAAAAAAGAACGCACTGGTGACCTCTACAAACACAAAAAGCCCTGGACATCCATGGAAGACAACAGGGGTGGATGATCATAGGATCCTTTCCATGGTAAAGAAAAACCCCTTCACAACATCTAGCCAAGTGAAGAACACTCTCCAGGAGGTAGGCATATCCTTATCCAAGTCTACCATAAAGAGAAGACTTCACAAGAGCAAATACAGAGGGTTCACCACAAGTGCAAACCATTCATATGCCTCAAGAATAGAAAGGCCAGATTAGACTTTGCCAAACAATATCTAAAAAAGCCAACCCAGTTCTTTAACAGCATTATTTGGACAGATGAAACTAGGTCAACCTGTACCAGAATGATGGGAAGAAAAAAGTATGGAGAAGGCTTGGAACGGCTCATGATCCGAAGCATACCACATCATCTGTAAAACATTGTGGAGGCAGTGTGATGGCATGATCATGCATGGCTTACAGTGGTACTGGGTCACTAATGTTTATTGATGATGTGACAGAAGACAGAAGCAGCCGGATGAATTCTGAAGTGTATAGAGATATATTGTCTGCTCAGATTCAGCCAAATTCAGCGAAGTTGATTGAACAGCGCTTCACTTTACAGATGGACAATGACCCAAAACATACTGCGAAAGCAACCCAAAGTTTTTTAAGGCAAAGAAGTGGAATATTCTGCAATGGCCAAGTCAATCACCTGATCTCAACCCGATCGAGCTTGCATTTCACTTGCTTAAGACAAAACCTAAAGCAGAAATACCCACAAACAAACAACAACTGAAGACAGCAGCAGTAAAGGCCTGTCAAAGCATCACAAAGGAGGAAACCCAGCGTTTGGTGATGTCCATGCGTTCCAGACTTCTAGCAGTCATTGCCTGCAAAGGATTCTCGAAAAAGTATTAAAAATTTACATTTTATTTATGATTGTGTTAGTTTGTCCAATTACATTTGAGCCCCTGAAATAAGTGGACTGTGTATGAAAATGGTTGCAATTCCTAAATGTTTCATACAATATTTTTGTTCAACCCCTTGAATTAAAGCTGAAAGTCTGCACTTCTATTGCATCTCGGTTGTTTCATTTAAAATCCATTTTAGTGGCGTACAGAGCCAAAATCTTGAAAATTGTGTCAGTGTCCAATTATTTCCGGACCTAACTGTAATTGCATATGAGTGTCAAAACAGAGTGCTACTGGGCATGGCAATATACTGTATAGTTAAAATCAAGGACAGAACATAGAAGACAGACAGAGCCCAATGCTACTTCCAATGACACAGATACACAGTAAAGACTCTTTCCCAGGTTCCAAGCTTACCTTAATCTTGGTGGCTGGCATACACTCAAGTGTTTTCATACCGGTCGCGATTACTCAAACATACAGGCATCCACGGACGGTTATAGTGAGCTTTTCCACGCATGCGCACTTCGTCACACACCACGCCGATACACACGGAGGTGAAACTGCAGTTAGTGCTACAGAGCCAGCCCCAGCGCGCGGGACTGTTACCTGTAAGGAATTGGATTCGCCCCCCCCCCCCGCCTGATCTACAGTGGAGCCTAACAGATGAGGATATCGTTCAGACCTGGAGATAAACTAAGTTTTAATTATATGTAAGTTTTTACATTATTGTTGTTATATTACATTATTATACCCTTACCTTGGTGCGCACCTGTGCTTTTTTTCTTGGTTGCCTGGTTTTCTCTGTTTCTCTGTTTTTAAAATATATATATACAGTATATATATATATATATATATATATATATATATATATATATATATATATATATATATATATATATATATATATATATATATATATATATATATATATATATGTATGTATGTATGTATGTATGTATGTGTATATATATGTATATATATATATATATATATATATATATATATATATATATATATATATATATATATATATATATATATATATATATATATATATATATATATATATGCAAATACAACTGTATGCTCATCTGCATGTCTTAGGCAGGTCTGCAATCCCGCCTTCCCCCATCATCACCCAGCATACAGCACTTCCACTGCAGCAAGGGATTCTGGGAAATGACATGCAAATGAGTACACAGTGTCACTTTTTGCCTCAAAAACCATTTTTAACATGGTTCCCTATAGATATAAAATCAACCCCACACTGATGAGACCCATCAAGGTCGAAACAGCTGTCTGTGGGTGGTTTTCTGGGTATGCACCTTAACCCTGGCTGTGCTCAAAGCTGTGACCATGCAGCAAGATTAAGCCTATAGGGAACCATGTTAAAAATGGTTTTTGAGGCAAAAAGTGACACTGTGTGCTCATTTGCATGTCATTTCCCAGAATCCCTTGCTGCAGTGGAAGTGCTGTATGCTGGGTGATGATGGGGAAAGGTGGGGTTGCAGACCTGCCTAAGACATGCAGATGAGCATACAGTTGCATTTGCATATTTGCTTTCCTGTGGAGGGTTTTTGTCACTTTTTTCACTCACCATAACTTAACTCAGTATTATGGTATATATATATACATATATATATAGATATATATATATATATATATATATATATATATAGATGTATCTATATATATATAGATGTATCTATATATATATATATATATATATATATATATCCTTGTAGAGGTATCATCAACCTCAAACTCACCCATTACCCGGATGAAGTACATTTCCTAGACACCACCATTACTATAAAGAACAACCAACAACAGACCTCTGTATACCGCAAACCTACAGACAGAGCCAGCTATTTGAGGGACAACAGCTTCCACCCGACACACACCAAACATGCAACCATCTACAGTCAAGCCATACGATACAACCGGATATGCTCCGACACAGCAGACAGAGACCAGCGGATTAAAGCCTTGAGATCAGACTTTATAAACCGTGGATATAACCACAGAATTGTAGACCAGCAAATTCACAAAGCCACCAGAATACCAAGAAGTGATATCCTTGAATACAAACAGAAGGAGACAAGCGACAGGGTACCTTTGGTGGTCACATATAACCCACAACTAGGAGCCCTACACAAGATCGCCAGGAAACTACAACCCATCCTCCAGGAAGATACAAGACTGCAACAGGTCTTCCCTGAAGCACCCTTATTATCATACAGACAACCCCATAATCTCAAGAATATTATGGTGAGGAGTAAAGTATTCAGCAGTACAACTGAATGTGGGACAAAACCATGCCAGGACCCAAGATGCAAAACCTTGCGCAATGCTCTACACAGCGGACACAATACAAATACCACACAGGAATCGGGAATACAAAATCAGAGGAAGGTTCACCTGTTCTTCCAGCAATGTCGTGTACCTCATCATGTGCATGAAATGCCCAGGGGGCTGCTACTACATAGGTGAGACAGGGCAGGGGCTAAACAAGAGAATGAACCTGCATCGCCACAGCATCACACGTGGTACAAGAGAAAGTCCTGTTGGCGAACATTTCTCTGACTCTGGCCATAAGATGAACGATCTGAGGGTTGCCATACTCAAAGGTAATCTTAAAACCCCGAAAGAGAGACGGTTGCATGAATACAAATTTATGCAACTGTTCGGGACACTTAGCAGTGGCCTAAACAGAGATCGAAATTTTATGAGTCATTACTCGACACTAGTGAACTCTCGTCCCATGAGCGCTAAAGGCCATGTCTGTACATACTGTGCTATATGTATGCACACACAGCTGTCTCTCACACAAACTAATAATCCTTGTTTTTCCATCCCTATACACCAATAAGGACCACTTAGTATCCACACACACTATTAGTTGTGCTACAAACTCTCACATTTCCACACCCACCCACACCATTTATATCCACTCCCACTCCACACACACCTTGTGTAAAGCACTGTATATACTGTGGGCTCTCCATTCATTTTTATTCACACTGATACACATACACACTCTTTCTTCACTTGCTTTCACAGTAAGCTTTTGACACATCTAGCCATAAACACATCCACACCGGGGGAAGGAACAGCACAGATAACATTCCAAGAGACACTGTTTTTAAATATACCTTTTGCTTCATTCATTGTAACATCGCCGGAAGAAGAGATCAGTGTATCTCGAAAGCTCGCACAAATAAAAGCATTTCGTTAGCCACAGAACGGTATCATCTATTTATTTTTTGATTATATATATATATATATATATATATATATATATATATATATATATATATATATATATATATATATATAGTGCAGAAAATAGCCGTGTTAGTCCAGTTGCGATAGTGCAGAATAAATGAGTTTCTTCAGTATTAGGTGATACCTTTTTTATTGGACTAACAATTTAGTTATTGCAGTGTTCGACAAACCTATACATTTGCTCGCCCCGGGCGAGTGGATTTAACATCGTGGCGAGCTCCTATTGGCCCAAGAAGCACACGTGTGGTACTAGGTGGCGAGTAGATTTTTATATTCGGCGAGTAGATTTTTTGGTGATTTGTCGACCACTGTATATATATATATATATATTATATATATATATATATATATATATATATATATATATATATATATATATATATGTGTGTGTGTGTGTGTGTGTGTATATATATATAAAACAAGGGGAGCACAGAGGGGGCGATCGCAGAGGCGATGATTTTCAACATCTCCACACATCTTTTGTCCTAAAGCAGAGAGGAGTGTGTTAAGCAAAGGTTTGTCTTTTATTCCTACTCATACCCTTAAACCGTTTGATTGGGAGGTTGACTTATACAAACTGAATAGAAAGCTACGCCTAAAAGAATTTTTGGGAACAAGACCAATATTTTGCAGGCTGATGACTATCAGGAACTGACAATGCACCAATTCCATCAACCCAGTACCTTTGATTCACAGGTACACAATTTCAACATTTCAGCCTTTATCAGTCTGGTGGAAACTGACACTAGGAAGCGTGTGTGGAACTTCAAGAGGAGTTATTCCAATTTTACGGGGGAGGAGCAAATGGCACTCAAGACCCTCCGTGATAATAAATAAATAATCATACGTGCCGCCGACAAGGGAGGCATTATTGTAGTAATGGATTACAGCCATTACGAAGAGGTCCTGCGACAATTGAACATAACCCAACATTATAAATCTTTGAATGGAGACCCTACAACCGGTTACAAGCGAGAGGTTGATGCGGTGATTCAAATGGGTGTTAACAATTTGTGGATCACAGAGGAGATTGGGAATTTTTTAGTACAACCGTACCCAATTATCCCGGTTATGTACATTCTACCGAAGATCCACAAGTCGCAGACGTTGCCTCCGGGAGACCAATCATCTCAGCGAGGGGATCCATATGCCAACCCATATTACAATTCCTTGACTTTTTCCTGCAACCTCTTGTTACCAAAATGCCCAGTTATATACGGGACACCACAGACTTTATCAACAGATTGGCTAAAATACAAGTGACACGTGGTGCATTGCTGCTGGTAAGTATGGATGTCACAAGCCTCTATACGAACATCGAGCATACGGAAGGCTTGGAGGCGGTGGCCACACAGTTACGGGGTCAACAAGATCGGACAGGACCACCGACTGAGTTCCTACTACTTTTGATGAACATTGTATTGTTCAAAAATTACTTTAAGTTTGAGGATAAGTTCTACCTCCAACTAATGGGTACATTACCTCCATGACGCACCTCTGTCACAACACATTGTTGAATATATGCGCTACATTGATGATGTCTTCCATCTATGTGACGGTACAGAAGGAGAACTGATTGCATTTGTGGATTATTTGAACCAAATTGCATCCACCATACGGTTCACATTGACCTATAGTCCAAGTAAGGTTGTTTTTCTTGACACAGAAGTATATCTAACTGAAGGAGTACTTCGGACGAGGATACATCAGAAAGATACTGATAAGAATTCACTCCTCCTGGCAACCAGCCATCATCCAATACCTCTTAAGAAAGGGTTACCTTACTCCCAGTTTCTTAGAGTGTGCCGGATTACTAGTGATAGTGGTGAGCGTGATCAAGCCCTTGTGAAAATGTATAAACGCTTTGAGGAGAGGGGATATGAATGTAAGGACCTTGATGCAGCACTCAAGAGAGCCAAGGATGTCCCCAGAGAACAGCTCCTGCTGCCCTCTTCGAATGCACAGAAGAAAGATAGGTTCCATGTCACTAGTACATTTAGTACTGCATCAAGAATGATTAAGACGTCGATCCAACAACACTGGAATATATTGGCGAATGATGCCACCATTGGCAAGAATTTTGAGCGTCCCCCACTATTTGCTACAGAAGAGGGCGAAATATCGGCGATACATTAACTAGGGCAGACCAGGTGGAAAAATATGGTAAACCTACAACTTGGCTGAGTAAGAAAAAAGGTGTCTTTAAATGCCATGGATGCTCCAACTGCCAATACCTCATTCTTGGCACGCAGTATTCACATCCCCATAGTGGCAAACCACGCCTTATTCAGGACTATATGAACTGTGAAAGTAGATATGTTGTCTACTTTATCCGGTGCCCTTGCGGACTATATTATGTCGGTAAAACGACGCGCATGCTAAAGGAGCGGATTAGTCTGCATAGATCATCTATTAGGAAGGCATTGGCCGACAACACTTGATTGGAGGATCATAAATTGCAACCAGTTGCGAGGCACTTTAAAAACTTTAAGCATAGCCTTGCAATGCTGAGGTGCATTACTATTATGCAAGCGCACACGTCCATTCGTGGTGGTGACAGAGGAAAATTATTACTGCAATTGGAACAAGGCTCATCTATGAACTTGATACTATGGCACCCAGAGGACTTAATGAGGATTTTAAACTGGGTTGCTTTTTGTAGCAACAGTAGTATCATTGTAGGGAGATACATTTATGAGTTAAAGTTGGGGATCTTACTGCCATCTGTCACCTCTGTGTAGTTAGAATTATCCGTTTCTGTATTCATCTTTGGGCTTATTTTTGACTTATTATGTGACCCCAATTTTGCTCCTTAGCACCCCTTCCCCTCCTCCCCCCTTTCCCCTCCTTCCCCCCCTTTCCCTCCCACCATCTTCCCCTTTCCCCTCCCCCCTTTCCCTCCCATCCCCCTTTCCCTCTCCCCTTTTCCTCCACTCCCCCTTCCTGTTCCTTCCTTTCCTTTATGTCTGCTTTTTCAAACTTTTACAAGCAAATCTGCATTCACTATTCATTTCTCTTGGTAGCATGTTAGAGTGATATTAGTATATTTATTATTGTTGCACTATTGATAGTGATTTTTAGTAATACTGTGCATCTGGAGTATATATTTTCACCTCTTCATGTGTTTTTTAATACTGCACTTTCATTTTGGTTACAGGACCTGTTGCTGCTGGTGATGTGACGTCATCATGTTCAAACGGCTCAGTGCCCCTGCTCCCTATTGCAGTCTGCTTCTGCCTACACTCCCATGGTTACAGACGCTTTAGTTGCATCGCCATGGCAACGGGGGATGCCTTAGAATGACTGGTGTGCTCACTGGCTCCACCCGCAGGCGCACATGTGCACTGTGTCTGGCATTGATAGCTAAGTGTAAACAGAGGAGTGGTGAGGCTGAGCTGCTGCACAGTGATGACAGGGCTCCCATGCGCCTACAGTACTCCAGTTTTTAATTACAATCAGCTGGTTCTTGATTATGCACACAGGTGGGTGATGGGTATATATGTTTTCCTTGGGCAGTGTTCTCCAGCACGCCCCTGAGGAAGGTCCTATACAGGACCGAAACGTTGGATTTATATGTGCCTGCTTTTTTTCAAATACACTTTTGCAATATACCTTGAGTGCTGTTTTTTGTCTCCTTGGTGGGACACCTTGTTTCTTATTATTTTTGTTGAACAAGCACCTATTTCTTTGGAGCCTTTGAAATGCCTGCTGTTATCTTTATATATATATATATATATATATATATATATATATATATATATATATATATATATATATATATATATATATATATATATATATATATATATATATATATACAGTATATATATATATATATATATATATATATATATATATATATATATATATATATATATATATATGTGTGTGTATGTATATATTTATATAGCGGGGACGTCCAGACACTGGTTAAGGAAACAAGTCATTCACCTGTGGCTTTTATTTCTAGATCCGACATTTACACACACACACACACACACACACACACACACACACACACACACACACACACACACACACACACACACACACACACACACACACACACACACACACACACGTAACAAGGACTAATTGTAGTATAATGTAATAAATACATTTGTCAAAAACGAATGTTGTTCTGACTAGGAATTTATTAAATGTATTTTATTTATATATTTTATTTTAAAGCGGGGTTGGGGGCAGAGTTGGGGCGGGGACTAGGGTTGGGGGCGGGACTAGGGGCGGGGTTGGGGCGGGACTAGGTGGCGAGTAGATTTTTTGGTTGGGCGAGTAGAATTTTGGGTGATTTGTTGAACACTGTATATATATATATATACAGTGCTTGACAAATCACCCAAAAATCTACTCGCCGAACCAAAAAATCTACTCGCCACCTAATCCCGCCCCCAACCCCGCCCCTAGTCCCGCCCCCAACCCCACCCTTAGTCCCGCCCCCGCTTAAAAAAAAATACATAAATAAAATAAATTGAGTAAATTCCTAGTAAGAACATTCGTTTTTGACATAAGTTTATTTATTGTATTACATTATACTACAATTAGTCCTTGTTACGTGTGTGTGTGTGTGTGTGTGTGTGTACGTGTGTGTGTGTGTGTGTGTGTGTGTGTGTGTGTGTGTGTGTGTGTGTGTGTGTGTGTGTGTGTGTGTGTGTGTGTGTGTGTATGTCGGATCTAGAAAAAAAAGCCAGATGTGAATGACTAGTTTCCTGAACCTCTTAACCAATGTCTGGACGCCCCCGCTTCACAATATCTAAAGCAGCAATCCCGCCTGGGATCTTACTGATCCGCAGTCCCTCAATGTCCAGATACCTTAATTCCCGCAATGTTATACATTGGAGGGGAGGCGTTCCCTACCTGTCTTCTGGGTTAGGGGGGTTCCGATGTCTCCCGTGTGAAGCTTGAGTCAGATCTGGAAGAAAGCAGTTTGTTATTTCGGTGTAGTATAGGGCTGTTAAGATATATAGGGTAAAATAAGATATCCATGTCCAGAGTGTGAGACAGAGAGAGTGTGGGTGAGAGACAGACAGTGAGAGAGAGACAGAGAGAGAGAGACAGGGGAGAGACAGAGGGGAGAGAGACATAGAGGGAAGAGAGACAGAGAGGGAAGAGAGACAGAGAGGGGAGAGCGACAGAGAGAGGAGAGCGACAGAGAGGAGGGGAGGAGAGACAGAGAGAGGGGGGAGAGACAGAGAGGGGGGGGAGAGACAGAGAGAGGGGAGAGACAGAGAAGGGGGGGAGAGACAGAGAAATGGGGGAGAGACAGAGACAGAGGGGGAGAGACGAGAGAGAGGGGGAGAGACAGAGAAGGGGGGGAGAGACAGAGAAGGGGAGAGAGACAGAGAAGGGGGGAGAGACAGAGAGAGGGGAGGAGACAGAGAGAGGGGAGGAGACAGAGAGAGGGGGAGGAGAGACAGAGAGAGGGGAGGAGAGACAGAGAGAGGGGGGAGATACAGAGAGAGGGGGGAGAGACAGAGAGAGGGGGGAGAGACAGAGAGGGGGGAGAGACAGAGAGGGGGGAGAGACAGAGAGGGGGGAGAGACAGAGAGGGGGGAGAGACAGAGAGGGGGAGAGACAGAGAGGGGGAGAGCGACAGTAGAGGAGAGCGTCAGAGAGGAGGGGAGGAGAGACAGAGAGAGGGGGGAGAGACAGAGAGGGGGGGGGAGAGACAGAG